>NC_140217.1:34725060-34955107 GCF_951802725.1 Rutilus rutilus | reverse complement strand
GTGCGTTTTTTTTCTCAGCTGCTTACGCTTAAGCATTAACATTTAATATTCAACAATATTATTGATCTGCCTGCATTGACACCATTAAATGAGAACTGAACTGAGCTTGATGATGACATCACTGTTTTCTCCAGAGAAATGTGTGTCCGGAGGAAAAATATTGATAGCTAGCTCACTTAGTTGGAGCCATTGTAGAGGCCAGACAGACTCACGGAGGTGATTGGCATTTCACAATTCGCACTTTATTCCCCAATCAAACTCGTGTAACTGTCTGTCACACATTCTACCTTCCACAGCGTTACTTAATAAACTAAATAACTTAAAATGACTGATGAGCATCAAACAGAAAACAGAAACAACCTGCATACATGGGGTGCTCGAGGCGCACATACAATACAGACTGCAGACAGTTCAACAGGGAGCGTGCAGCTCTTAAAGGGGCCACACCTTATTTACACTCGTTACAGGCTATATCTATAAATTAACTAAATTAATGACATTTTTAAAACAAAAATGAACCATCACTGAACTTAAGTTGGACTATGGTGCTATTTTCTTCTAGATCTGCTGTACAGCAGAAACAAACTTTGTTGCATTATTTTCCTGTTATCACTGTAAAGCTGCTTTGAAACAATCTGTATTATAAAAGGCGCTATATAAATAAAGGTGACCTGACTTAAAACATAACTGACTGTCTAGGTGAATATTTGTCAAGGCTGGCATTTTGACATTGTGTGTATTTGACCGTTTAAGCGCAATAAGCAGCGAAAAAACCCTCAGTGTAGTACTGAGAGGCGGCTTTATATGCGCGCACTGCGTGAAGGAATCAAATTAAGCACAATACGCTCAATGCTAGCTGAAATTCAAGCCCTGTAACCCCAACAATATTCATCCGTAGCGAAAAAAAAATACCACGAGTGAGTAAGGGGAGGCGGGTTTGTGTGTCAACTCGCTATTGGAGAGATGAGAGGGCGAGAAAGCGGTATCGTGTATCAATTCTGCGGAAAATAAGAGCTGGAAGTGTTTTAGATATTTCAGTATCAAGAAATAATTATTTTTGACAACACTACAATTTACTTATGGCAGGAAAACCAAATATTTGCCTATCATGTGTCAGCCTAAAACATGGCTTATTATTTGAAACATGGTAGTAGACTAATGTTAGCCACTTTAAATGGCCGCTCGCTCTAACGTTAGTGTGCACTATTATTAGACGCACAACCAAGTGTTCTATTATGTAAATTAGTACAGTGCTTAATGCGTGATGTTTAACTTGTGCATTTTTCTCCATGGGCGCATCCACTTCACTGTGGAGATGACGAGTCAGCGTCAGAAAACAGTAATTTATTGCAAAATTATTAAAATGTTCAGACAGTCCCCTTTCTGTTTTTTCCAACAAAATCATAATCGTTACTTTTGCCGGGTCACTGCAGCAAGCTTTATGCGTACGCTTGAGCGCTTAATTTATATTTTAATGGCTCATTATTGTGGTTTAGTATTTCTCTGTAATGTAGAACAATGTTAGCAATGTTAGAATCTTTCTCACTCAAACTGAGTGATTTTCCACCCCGCAAGTGTATATTTAAGTAATTAAATTAATAGCATAACATGCGACTAGTCTACTAATGGCTTAAATGAATGACTACTAGCGGACTGGAAAAATCTTTGGACGAGGCCCTACAAAACAGAAAATCCAATACTTAAGTTTGCCAGGCATAAAATCACTGTAGTGACACTGCAGTACTGTCAACTGGCTGGAGTCACTCTCACAATGGCCCCGGGCCATTGGACCATCCTTATTTTTAAGCCCTGCATAACAGAATATTATTCAAATGAAATGATTGTCAAATAGGACGCACACACACACACACACACACATACTCCATCTAAGGCAAGTGATCTGCACAGTTAAGGCTTTAAATGAGGCTCTTAAAGGTCATTTCACCATCATACATATTAATTTGTTTCACACTCCTTTGCTATTTATGTCTAGTTTTTCCTATCCACGCTATAATTCACTGTGATCTCCCTCGTGCATGTGTGTGCGTATGTGTAAAGGAGAAGGAGACGGATATAAAAGGCTGTTGACCATGTTTATCTGGTGAGCCTCTCTTTAATGAGCCACCAATTAATGATGAATGTAGATTTCCCCATAAAAATGTGAGTGTGTGTGAAGTTGATGTGATGTAGCAGCGCCATGTCTCATTGTTCTGTATACTTCATGATTTGCAGAATTCTTCTTGCTCTTGATTAAGGGCCCTATGGCTCGGGTCTAATCTCATGTATAATGTATAGCGCTGTAGTGTTAGTCTCTCCAGAGCTTGAATTTGTCTCAGTGAGAGCGGGCCTGGTGCTTTGATGTATCACAGTGATTAGGTCTTCCTGTCAAACACCCACCACATACACACACGCTCACTGAGGGCTTCAAGTCGGTGTTAGACCCTCATTAAAAGAACTACAGTGGGAGATTTGAGGGCAGGTTGCTGTAGCGTGTGATAAATGTGTGCACAAATAGTGTGTTTATTATTCTATAGGACTGTAGAAATGGAGATCTGGGGAATGGAAAGCAAAATGAGATAGAGAAAGGAAATTGGAGGGGCTGTTTTTGAACATGATATTTCTAGGGTACATGTAAAAAAAATTGGTATGTACCATGGAAATAACATGTTTTTAGTATGTGTATACTCTTAGGAAAACTGTGTGGGTACAGGACACTATAAGTCATTTATGTAAGTGAGGATAGCAAAATAAAGTAAACTGTGACATATTATACCCAAACAAATTCTTCACACAGTGGACTACCAGTACATTTATAAAAATTTGGGACCAAACATTATTCAGACACTTTGACCTGACCATGTTTTGCTTTAGTGTTTTTTCTTTAATTGCTAATGCGACCTTTTTACACCACAGACTGAACAAAATTAAGCATTGCTTGGTAATTGGTTGACTTAAATTGGTATTATCTAATTGTGTACTTAAATTTAACAGCTGACAGCTATTCAACCTAATTCATTTGTGAGAGTCTAACAGAAGAATGACCAAAACCAGTGAAATATCAACTGATTTGATAACTCTGAGTTCTAAACTTCATTTTCTAAACTGTAGCGAATAAACTGTGATAATGTGAGAAATTTTAAAGGTGTCTGAATACATTTTGGTTTGACTCTTTGCCCCCCTTCCGCCCACCTCCCCCCCTCATGAATGGACACACCCCTTACTGCTGATTGGCTAGAAGTGTGCTTTGGTGCTCGGCCTGATCTACTTTCAGCAGCGTTTTTCAAAAATCGCTTACTGCACCTTTAAAACAGTAGATGAAGTGATATATCTCTAATAGGGGTAGGGTTAGAGTGTAGTTATTAATAATAGAAGTCAACATCCCATGACTGTAATGTGTTTTGACTCTCTTATTTAGCTATTAAACGTGCAACATTTTCTTCACAAAGACAAAGAGCGTTAAGCATCACAGAAGCACACAAGCATGCCTGTAAGCGTACGCACAAGAAGGTCGAGAGTGTATCTACCTTTAATTATCTGAGGGTGAATTGCTTTGACCTGTACCTGTGGTGTTTGGCTCTCACCACACACCTCTTCCATCCACTTCGACACACATACCCACACACACATTTTGTTGCCATGCTAAAGGTGAGGATACGCTGGTATTTATTTATTCATATCATTGCTGGATGTTATCACCATGACTATAAGCGTTTGTAAACACATGACACACTGTTTTCCAGCTAGATGTTTTCAGCCTTCAATCTAACACGAAGTGACAAGCTAAGCCAGCTCCTGCTTGCGTGTGTGTGTGTGTGCGTGTGTGTGTAACATTCCCCTGAGCCCCAGACGGGCATCTCAGCATCAGACATCAGTAGCACCCCTGCTGTCTGGCAACACACACAAACACACACACACACACACACACACACACACACACACACACACACACACACACACACACACACACACACACACACACACACACACACACACACACACACACACACACACACACACACACACACACACACACACACACACACACACACACACACACACACACACACACACCACCCTTCACCACACCACATGCTGATTATGGTATGCTACTAAACATTAGATGTGTGTGTCTCAGTTGTCACACACCATAAATCTGGACAGTACATACTAGCAACTAACTTTTTTAATAGTTATTAATCATATTGGCATGGGGTACTTTCCATAAGATCATCTCTCAATGCAAATCAAACTAGCTTTTAGGCTAACTGAAATAAAACCATGCCAATCTCTAGGTATGGTGAAGGCTATGTGATGATGTGGGGCTATTTTAATTCCAAAGGCCAAGGGAACTTTATCAGGATGCATAGTATCCAAAAAAAAAAAAAAAAAAAAAATACTTAAAAATAAAAATCTGCCTGCCTCTATGGGAATTTAACATAGGGGTGTACTCACTTATGCACCATGTATTTTAAGGAAGAACATTTATTTATTTACGATACATTATTCATTCACAAAGAAAATTGGTGTCCTTAAAGGTTGGATTTTTCCTAATTTTTTAAATTAAGGCTTTAAGTTCAATTTCCAAAATATGATTTTTTATTCCTCTTTTTAGTCAACTTTAGCATGGGTGTATTCACTTATGCATTGCACTGTATATATATATATATATATATTTTTTTATTATTATTATTAATATGTTGAAGTCCATAGATGAATTTTATTCTTTTTGTTTGTAAGTTGTAGTAAAGCTATTTTTATTTTAAATAGCGTAGAATTTTGTTTCAATTGCTTTAACCACTGCGTCCTTTCGGCACTTCACAACATGTAAATATTTTTCATTATGATTCTGTGCAAGTTTATGCAGTCGATCACAAAATCAGAAATTTTGTCACAATTAAATCTGATCTGCAGTAATTTGGTACACTTTATAATCATGTTTCAAAACCATGCTGAAGACAAATTTATAATGTTTAATATGTTGTGTTTGCCACCGCTGCATCAGTTCACACCAAAGGGGATCTATATTTAGTGTCTGTGTGTGTGCGGGCATGTTTTTTCACCTCAGAATAATTGTTTTTATTATTGAATAAGAATTAAATGTGCAATAGTATATTAATGGTATAGTAATGATCAAGGCATTGTGATGCACTTTACACCCATATTCACAACTGATTGTCTTGCAATACGAGTCTCTAGCTCAAACATATTTCCACTCACAAATTTTGACCCTCCTTCCCTTCCCATGATTTTCTCTTTCCTTTTTCCTTTTGATCTTTTGATTCTGTGTCTTAGTAGTGCAATGATTAAAAGGAAATTGGTGGAACAGTTTTTTACCCTTTTTTGACAACTTTTATTTGTAGGATATTATATCACTCTATATTAACTTCTTGTTTACAGAATTTATTGAAGCTATGACCTTAGCCATGCTGATATACAATAACGGTTGTGTGCTTGACTTATCTGAATCAAAGATTTGTAAGGTGCATTATTACAGAGGTCTTTCTTCAACCTTATACATTCATCAACACCCAAAGGCATGCCATTGCCATGGGAACTGCTTAGTCATTTGAGACTAGGTTTCTTATGATTGGCTCTCCCAATTGTAATGGTTTTCACATGGGCACTGCAATCTTTGAAGCTGATTTTGAACACGGACTGTATGACTACCAGGTGTCGTCGTCATACACAACCACAAACAACAATGCTGTTTTGGCACAAGTCATCGTAACTCTGGCCGAAAGCTACACTTGACAATGATGTACTCACACAGTCATCCTGCAACTCGAGAAATTCTGAATGTGTTTTTGTCTGAACTACAAATGTTAGCATACCCCAAGGGTAAATGAGGGAGGGAACAACACATGAAAGCAAAGAGAGGTGGGACAAGAGGAATGGGCGGTCATGTTGAGGACAACGACGGCGGGCGAGAGCGGAGAAAGCATTTCACTCCATCAGTGCTGTCGTGAGGGGAATGATAAAAAGGGGGCAAAGAGAGAGAAACGCTTACTGCTTGATTGGTACAGAGAGAGCAGATAAGACAAGAAAATGGGGACGTTGAGGGTGAAATACTGAGAGACCCATAAAAATGGTCCAGGGTGGGTGACAGATCAGGAAGGATGAAAATTAAATTGATCAAAAGTGACAAGGAAAGACATTTATAATGTTACAAAAGATTTCTATTTTAAGTAAATACTGTTCTTTTTCTAATCATCAAAGAATACAGATTTTTTTTCCACAGAAATATTAAGTAGCACAACTGTTTTCAACATTGATAATAATAAGAAATGATTTTTGAGCACCAAATCAGCATATTAGAATTATTTCTAAAGAGGTAATGTGACACTGAAGACTGGGGTAATGATGCTGAAAATTCAGCTTTGCCATCACTGGAAAAAATGACATTTTTAAATATATTAAAATAGAAAACTTTAAACAATAGTTGAACATAAAAGGTCTGCAAAGTTTCAAATATCAAAATGCATGACAAATGGAGTCTTCCAAAAGAAAGAACCGATTCTGAACTGCCTGAAAAGATTCGTCAGTAATTCCAATCTTACTTCCTGTTCGAACCCATAGATTTGTTAAAAATTTGCATAATGGCTGCCTATGGTCTTCATTGGCTGCCTGTGAACAACATCTACTCTCTCAAACACTATAGTTGTAGCTGAGGCCTGGAAGAGTTTGGTCCACGTTCTTGCCATGTCAAGAACCCGCTGTTTTCTGCACATGTGAAAGCAAATCCACTTTTCATGTTGATACGGCAAAACCTGCGCCATCATTGCTGTTCGTATCACTATATATACTGTTCTGAGGAAGCCTTCTGAGCTGAAATTCAAATATGGTAATGGGTGTTTCATTTCTATCACAACAAACTGGGCCGACTGACCAATCAGAGCAGAGTAGGCTCTCGGGAAGGAGGGGTTTAGAGGGACCGAATCCTTGATCGAACCGTTTCATACACTGTGAGAGAACAGTTGATGCTGCGATGTATATTATGAGAAAATTCAAGTGTTTTTTGACCTTGGATGCATGTAAACCTTTTGTAGAAGACCTCCAAAACAAAATTAGGAGCCTTTCAAAATAGCATATCCATATGGGCACTTTATGTTGTAATAATATTTCAAAATATTTTGGTAATTCTTCAAATGTGTGGATGCCTATTTTTACTACACGCACATTTTAGTCCCCATGACTCCCAAGACTAACTTCAGTGCTCAATACACCTGTGATGCACGCTGCAGTTAAATACCACCATTATACATCAATAGTTTAGCAGTCCCAGTAGGGGGCGAACCTGAGCCCTCATATACACTCATATACACCGTCTCCATTAGTAATGTTTCATTTGATCCCTGTGTCCTCATGTAATGGGAGGATCAATCATATTGAGAGCAATGAGGTGGGAAAATGGAGTCCACCGTTTGAGAGCGCAGAGGTTATGTGCCCAGTTTTTACAGAAACTCATTCCATTTTTTTCAGTGTCAGGCTTTTGATGGGATGCACCACGGTAAACCAGGCATGGCTCTCCATCACCGTGCGTCCAGCGTTCTGCTGGGAAGGTAATAACCTGTGTCGCTTATATGACATTTCAGAGAAGTCTTTTCCGCAGCCTCTAATGATATTTATCTAGATATTAAAGCAATAGTTCACCCAAAAATGAAAATTCTGCCATCGTTTACTCACTTTCATGTCATTCCAAACCCATATTACTTTAATTTTCTGTGGAACACATACAGCAGGGTGATTTTTTATTTTTTTTTATGCAGGTACAGTGAATTGGAGTTTTATAGCTTAAAGAGGACACAAAAGTACTCCTTATGAGACTTGTGCACTATATTGTTACGTTTGTTGAGGTCATAGGATAGCTTCATTTGAGGAATAGACAGAAATTACCACCAAAATGGTCTAAAACAGTTTACCAAGCTCATGTGTCAATCATTTTTCACAAAACACCCTTTTTAGTGCAAATCAGGCTATAAAACTATACTTTTCAGGTTGGTTCAGCTAATGTTCATGCATGTTCTGGTGTTAGGACTGTTGTACAGACAGTACATGTCTTGTGTAATTGAAAGGCGAAACTTCCACCGCAACCATGTTGTTTTTCACAATCAATTTTCCCTCGTTTTCTTGTCCTTCTTATAATGTCTTTGATTGTATTCAACAGTTACCCTTGGGGCCTTTTGTGTCCGCTCCACTGAAAGAAATTGCAAGGCTCAATTCAACTCATATCTTCCCTGGAATTCACCATTTATATTGTAGAATGCTTTTATTATTCCTAAAAATGGTTGTCAAGGACCAAGAATTAAGTCGTTAACGGTTCATAATAGTTCCACAACAAATGCTGACTCCCCGAAAGCTATAACCATGTTTGTGCTGAACTCCAGGAATAGGATTACATTGTTAAGTGGTATAAATTTCCAAAATGTTAGCACAGTTGATTAAATTCATCATTGTCGCCCCCAAAAAAGCCTTGACGCTTCTTCTACAACATTCTTTGGGCTATTTGTCATAATAAATAAAGGTTTCTGGCAGTTTAATTAATCTTTAATTAATCCAACCCCCGCTGAGGGGAATCTTGGCACTTGTGTCCAGAGAGAGAGCAGTAAGAGTCAGCAAAAGCTTGAGAACGAAGTGTGGCTGCTGTCAAACTCAGTTTTTGTCTTTTTCTTTTGCATCCTCGATGAAAAATTAATACTGCATTATGCAGATCTATTTTGGTAGCAGCGCTGCAATTATAAAAATGCAACATTAGCGCTCATGAAAGTGGTAAAAGTATTTATTAAAGGAATATTCTGGGTTAAATATACCTTACTGTAAACTCTGTATGGGATAAAATGGTGGTAAAAAAAACCCCTGGAGGCTAACATGTACTTTTTAAGAGTTTATACTGTCAGAACAGTGTAATAGTTTAATATTTTAAAATGTTTGTATGACGTATTGCGGTATTCCCAAACTCTGTATGGTATAAAATAGTGGTAAAAAAAACCCTGGAGGCTAACATGTACTTTTTAAGAGTTTATACTGTCAGAACAGTTTAAGAGTTTAATATTTTAAATGTTTGTATGACGTATTGCGGTATTCATCTAATAGACTTACATTGTTACAAAACTACTGTATAGTAATGGGGTCAAAATTATTGCTGTCCATAGAGCTTAAAGGTGTTATATGTGATATTAGTAATAACGTCTGCATAGTTCTGCACAGAGTTAAAAAATTACAAATTTATGTAATCACTCCATTCATTTTTATTTAACCAGGAATATCCCTTTAATGAGTTTAAATGGATGTTTAAGTTGTTCTCAGTTGTTCTGAAAAGATGATTATTTTGCAAGAACCTTTTGCGGATGAAGTTGTCTTTGTGTAAATAGTCATAGGTAATGAGGCTTTACTAATAGAGAGTAGAGCACAACCTTAAGAAGATTGAGTTGTTTTGTCCCTCATTCTGCTCTGTGTCTCTGTTGTGAAACAATATCATCCTTCACTTTGATGTCCTCAGCTGGAGCGTTATAAAACCAAACAAAACCTCATTATCCAGAAACTTTTTCAGATATGTATCTAACTTTCATAAGTTACTGAATAATTTTATCTGAGGTGCCATTTACTCTTTCCTTCGGGAATATCTTTAGGCTACTTAAATTTGTTGCTTTAAGATGAGTCTAAGTTCAGTTGAGTTTAGCTGGTAAAGTTACAATAGCTCTGTTCCAAAACCTAGCGAACTGCCTACCTAGACAGCATTTTAAGATGGCATAGGCACCCTCCCAGTGCAGGGCTGTTCTAAAATGTAAATGTTTTGCTAAGATGCATTGTTTGAGTTATACTCTAAGGGCCCTATCGCCAAGCGCGACGCAAATGTTTTTTTGCTAGTTTCAGTCCGACGCAGTTATCATTTTCACGTCCTGCGCCAAAGCAAATCCACTTTGCATGTTGATACCATCATTGCTGTTCGTATCACTATATATACTGTTCTGAGGAAGCCTTCTGAGCTGAAATTCAAATGGGTGTTTCATTTCTGACACGTTTTGCAAGCGGTAGACCAATCACAACAAACTGGGCCAACTGACCAATCAGAGCAGAGTAAGCTCTATCGCCAAGCGCAACGCAAGTGTTTTTTTGCTAGTTTCAGTCCGACGCAGTTATCATTTTCACGTCCTGCGCCATGTTGTTTAAAAAGCAAATGCATTTGCGCCCATTTGTGCGCCCAAGTTCGCTGGTCTGAAAACGAGGTGTGTTCTGGTGCATTATTGGCACGTTGCTATTTTGAGGCAACAGAAATAGACTGTGCCATTGACCAACTGAAACCTGGTCTAAAGTCAATGGCGCAATATTTATTTTTTTGTTATTTAAAGAGCATGTTAGTGATGTGCGCCTATAGGCGGGTCCACAACGCACGTACACTCTGCTTATTAAACACACAGGGACGCACAGCAGCACACAAACATGCCAAATATTTAAAATAAAAGGATTACAATGTAAAAGATTATTATTGTGTACATAAAGATATGGTGGAATCCGGCTTGTCCCGTAGATGGTCTGCTTGCGCACTTTTACCTCGCGCACGATCAGTTCCGTTTGCGCTCTGGAGACTGCTTCGGTCTTTCCACTGTCAAATTCCGTCATGTAATTAGCGAATCTACCATGGCGCGAGCGCAACTGGCATTTAAAGGGAATGGGAGATGAGTCTCTGATTGGTTGAACACACGTAAATCCCAAAACACAGCCATTACTCTAAGAGAATAGGGACAACCCTTTTAGACCATGCGCCTGGCGTGCTGACCATTTTTCCCGTCGTTAAACTAGCAAAAGTGGATTCGGACTAAGTGAACTTGCGCTTAGATCGTTAAAATAGGGCCCCGAGGGTGTGTTAACACTTGCAGTTTGGTTCTCTTGGTTAATTTGCTCCAGACCTAAAAAAGAAAATTATACATTTAATCCTGGTTCGCTTAGCGTTTACACTGTCATTTTTAACACCGAAACTAAAAAAAAAAAAAAAAAACCGACGTATATTTCGCGACAGAACTTGTCAAATATCCAAAACAATGCTGTGTGCTGGGCTAAATGCACTCACTGTATGTGTGTACATATGATGGGATATGATGGAGCTGACAACTCGTGAAGAGCTTATAAAATGTGTAAAGGAGTCAAAGCATTGGCAGGAATCCCACTGTCACACACACAAATGAAGATCTGCTGCGAGGTTTTTAGGGTCACATCTTGTGACATCACGTCTTGTTTTTGTTTGTTTAATGTCTTTGGTCCGTGTTATATTCATATTTCAGTCGAACCGCACCAGAGTTTGTTTAGAAGTTTACTGAGACCCATCTTTTTAGCAGTCTCAGTCCGCTTGTTTGGTGCGCTCCAGGGTCGGATGGCAGCGTTCACACTTATTCAAATGAACCGCACTAACAGAGCAGTCGCACCAGAGATCGTTTTAATCGAACCAAACATGCCAAGTGTGAACATACCGTAAAACAACATTGCAACACGCTCCAAGGATGGCGAATTGAGAGGAAAATACATGCTCTTATTTATAATATATTGATAAAAATGGTAAAAGCCCATCTTTGTGTTAGAGTATTACGTTGTTGTCTTTGCAACATTCTAACATCAAACTTAACTTAAATTAAGTCTTTTGAATGCTATTTTGTGCAAGGTTCAAAACAGAGTTGTATTTGTAGAAGACTAAACCAGAAATGCAGTCTCATTGTGATAAGATTGTGAAAATGAGAAACAATCTCAGATAGCATCTAAAAATATAGGTTAATTATAGATTAATATGAGATTAGTGAGCTTAATCAGATTAGTAGCGTGAAAAGTCAATTAAATGAGGAATAATCGTGCTTCTCTTATTGCAGCTGCAGTCTAGATGGATAAGACACGGGAGCATGTAGTCTGAGCCACACACTGTTAAAATTCATCGCATGATGCGAGATATTTACTCAGCAAACTCTTCCGCCCAAATGCCTCTCAGATTTGACAGCTGTGCCGAGCACACACCTTTTGAGGAGGCTGCTTATGTAACGTGTCAAAACTATAAACTCTATCTACACAAACTCCCATCAACCCCTCACCCTAGATGGGTTTGTTGGAGCTGATGGCTATCCAGATCGCCCCCTTCTCAGTTTGTTCTTTAGTATAATGAATATGCTTTTTATGTCACAATGGGAGGCTGAAATGGAATTTCGTTGTTTGTCAGAATAGATGACAAACAAGCTTTGCTGTAACACATGGTGCAGTGCGTTTAAAACTATTAGCGTTTAACAGAGACAGCACATAAGCAATGCTCTTCTCTTGGCAGCTAAAAGCAACAACAGTACCCGAGTTTGTGTGATGTTTACACTTGAACTAACCAGCAGTTGAGGTAACATACAGTGAACTCTAGGTGTTTCTCAATGTCAAGGATACTTCTTTGGCAGGACTGGTCCTTCCAAGTCACTTCCTTCAGAGGCTAGGCGAGGCTCCTCTTTAGCATTCGGAAAACACATAAATGGAACAGGCTAGCAAGTGCACGTCAGTGCGTCATTACGTCAGTGAAAATGAAAAACAGAGCGTTGCTATGGACGCAGTTCTGTTCACTTAGGCAATATAATCGTTTTTAAATCAATAAACTCCTTTTTAATCATATTGATTATTTGACTGTCAAGTGTGTTTAAACAGTGTGGGTCAATTTGACCCATACCATAATGGATGTAATTATTTTTTAAAACAAATGTTTGGTAACGTAAATATATTTACATTTGAAAGCATATTGACCCGTTAACGTCCAACATTTTGAATTTTTTGAACAAGATAGCAAAGCTGCGCGCATAGGATTGTGGGTGATTTGAGAGCACGAAGAGCGCGAAGGCTACACATATGCATCCTTTCCTGTATATGGGATATTTTTCGAACGAAGGACTCAGTCCTTGGTGGAAATTCCGAGGATCCTCGACATTGGAACAGTCCTTTGACGGATGTTGATGACGTAGCATCCTCGAAATTCTGGCTTCCGAGGATCCTTCCTTGACATTGAGAAACGCCTATTGTCTGAATGTTGTGAACTAGAACGATAGTTTGAATGTTGTATGGTAAAATCTTGAAGTTTGAAGGTATTTATTTAATAATGTATGTTATTATTATTAGGTTAAAGCATACATTTGAATTTATAGGAAGTTACATCTGTACTTGCGTTACTAAGCCATTACTATGGTGCTTGAATGGTTGCTAATGCATTGCTAGGATGTTGCTTGGGCGATCTGGGTGGTAACTAAGGTGTTCTGGTTGTTGTTAGGTCAATGCTAGGAAGTTGATATGGTGCTGTGGGTGTAAGCTAGGGCACTGCAGTGCATTTCCTTTCAGGGTGGTTGCTAGGCAGTTGTTAAGGTGTTTTTAGTGGTACTAGGCAGCTTATAGGCCTATGTCACGAAAAAATTGAAGACCGGAAGTACGTCTTTTAGTAGGGATACGGCTCTTCCGGTTAGCTTTTTACAATGGCGGAGTCCGATAGATACCGCTGGACCAAATATCTCCGCAACCTGCCTGAAGTCACATATGACGATGTGGTTCGGATGGTAAATGAAAACTTTCAAGTGGAAAAGCGTGAAAGCTGAGGAATGGCTGTCTACGTCCTGACGCAGAGCAACCCGGTACACTACAACAACAGCGGCGGGCTGTTCGTCAGTAAGGTAAACGTTTCTATGGTAACAGGGAGTTGGACCAATCAGCAGACGTTGCTGCTACGCTTAGGATTGTGGGTAGTGTAGTTTTTTTTCATAAGATCGCGGATAAAACATGTTTTTCTTAAAACAGGGTTGATTTCATATGAACTTATAGCTTCTACAGGAGCAAAAACATTCGTTTCACAACCTCATAGCTCGTGGTCAGTCTACCTCGGATGGTTTAGACATTATGGCTGATAATCTAAATCCTTATGGAGAAATACTGTTGACCGGAAGGTCTGAATCCCTACTCTGCGTTCCGGAAGCAGGAAGTGTGACATAGGCCTATTGAGAGTTCTAAAGGGATTTTAGGGTTGCTAGGTAGTTGATAGGATGTTGTGAGTGGTTGCTAGGGTGTTGTGGATGTGTGCTAAGACATTGAAAGGCATTGCTAGGGTGGTTGATAAATTATTACTAAAGTTATTATCGATGTGATTTGGTGGACAGACAGACAGACAGATAGATAGATAGATAGATAGATAGATAGATAGATAGATAGATAGATAGATAGATAGATAGATAGATAGATAGATAGATAGACAGACATAGACGAAGACAGACAGAGATAGATAGATAGATAGACAGACAGACAGACAGACAGAGATAGATAGATAGATAGATAGATAGATAGATAGATAGATAGATAGATAGATAGATAGATAGATAAAGATCACCCAAGTATGTCAGATTTTCCAGGACAACATAAGAAAAGGAAAATTCGGGCCAGTAAAGTGTTAAGAATAGATTTGACAACGTCATCTTCAAGTTCACAGGGCCGCTGTAATTTATTTAGACCTAGTCAGTTACACTGAAGTCCTCAGGTGTGCGGTTTTTGACTAACTATATAATTTATCACCAGCTTGCTTTGTAGTCAAAAGCTGAACGTCAGGGAGTTTTTAGCATGCACACGTAACACACACTCTTGCCCATTTAGACTTGCTCTCTCATGCCTGCAGAGGGTGAGACATTCTGAATAGGGGATCATTATTAATAACACGGCAGTTAGAAAACATATGCATGCACACAAAGTTCACTAATGAGGGCAAGAGAAGGGAAGTGCTTTTCTCTCTCTCTCTCTCTCTCTCTCTCTCTCTCTCTCTCTCTCTCTCTCTCTCTCTCTCTCTCTCTCTCTCTCTCTCTCTCTCTCTCTCTCTCTCTCTCTCTCTCTCTCTCTCTCTCTCTCTCTCTCTCTCTCTCTCTCATACATTATCTATAATCGCACAGGAAACTTTACCTCAGAGAACCCATTCTATGAGTAACAGAAAACATTGGACCATTAGACCAAATAATTCTCTTGGACTTCTGGTCAATTGTTTCTATATTTAGATGAAATTATCATTACATCATAGGTTCTTTTTGAACAACAGACAAAGTTAGTTTGTGCTTTATTCCATATTTTAATTTGTTGGACATTGCTGAATACACATCCTTGCATCTAAAGTCTAAGAAATATTCTGTATATAAAAGTAATGCATCTTTGCTTAAATAAACATTTCACCACACGAGTAATAATAATTCATAGACTTAACTGTCGGTACATATTACTGTATACAAAGATTTATTTTTTATTAGAATTTCATGATTTTTATTTACATATAATTTCATGAAGAGCCATTAAACACAACCGTTCTGAATGCAGGTCCTGTTAGATAATTGATGGTCATTTATTATTTTTTCCTGCATTTTTTTGTCATTTTCGGCTCAATTTGAAAGAAGTGCTAATATACAGTAGATCAGCTCTTTTCTGGGATTCCTGAAGTTTCTCGGCCAAGCGTTTATTGTAAACAGTGATTTAATGTATAGTGTATTGATTCAAATGTTTATCTACTTTTATTTTACCTTTAATCTTCACAGCAAGATTGGTTGGAGATGATGGAAGAACAGAGAGAGAGAGATAGAGAGAGAGAGAGAGAGAAGGGGGGTGGGTCTATAACAACGGTGAAAAATCATACACAATTGCTGCAACATCCTTACAAATTATCACTCTGTATGGAGGCGCAACGGTAGGTTGCAGGAAGTAAAAGTCCCATTCATTTTCTCCATAGAGAAATTGATTTTTAAGGATACTGTATAAACCTTTCAAGATGAACCTAATGTGAGGTCCAAGGTTGTTAAATTATGATATATGTTTGTAGAGAAAGCACAAGTCAGTGTGATTTCAGCTTCTTATTTTAAGGCACCATACTGAATTCCCAGTGAAGTCATATTCAGATACATTACTGTGAGCACTGAAATGGGAATTGCGGCAAAAGAGTTCTGCAGTGTCCGTCTAGTCCCATAAAGTATTCCGAATTACGTAATTGTGTCTGCCTACACTGAAATGATATGTGTATACACACATGCATATTAAATTGTCATAATCAAATAATCAGGAGTTTTATATTGTACTACTGTTTCCGATCAAAATAGATCTATCTATCTATCTATCTATCTATCTATCTATCTATCTATCTATCTATCTATCTATCTATCTATCTATCTATCTATCTATCTATCTATCTATCTATCTATCTATCTATCTCTGTCCATCCATCATCCATCCATCCTTCATTTGTTTGTTCGTTTGTTCGATCGATCTCTTTCGCCTGTCAGTCTGTCTTTGTTTCATAAAAGACATTAAATACAGTATTTTACCTTTGTCTTTTTTCCATTTTTCAAATATATATATATATTGGAATCAATTGTTGTAATGCTGTGATTTACCTCAAAGCTGGTTATGGATGGTTTGGAAAAATACATCTAAAAGGGATGTTCAAAAACACCTAGACAGAACTTTACAGGCTTTCAAAGATAAATTGTCCACTTGACTTATTATTGACTAGTCAGTTGCTGGATGACTAGCTAACCATCCCGTGCAGATAAATAGCCAGACGTTTGTTCAGTCAATCAGATGGTCTTGACAGATTGATAGATTCCTTTCCCATAGTCCTTTCACATTTATGTTAGAAATCCTTTTGTGGAGGCTTTTGAAAGTCTTGGTTGGTTATACAATAAATCCATCCTCATGTAGACAGCAACTGCTGCCACTATTGCAACAACTCGATCTCTCTCTTTGTCAGCAACAGGCTTGCCACATGGCTCCCGATTTAGCTTCAGTGGATCAAACGCTTGACAGTCTTTTCCTTTGTAACTTCCCTCCTTCCTCTCTGCATTCTGACACAGAGAGCTCTCCTTATCCTCGTATATTAAAGTAACAAGCCACAAGAGGTTTCCCATCCTGCCTAAAAAAATTGCTGTAATATATGGCTTCAGATTAATTTTTGAAGTCTCCGAGTCTCAATAATATTTAGGTCCTTCCTTCAATGCGAGACTATGCAAAAATCTAGCTTTTTCTAGGGAGCTTTACACATCATGACACTCACATTTTGTTCAGTGGTTGTTATAGTGCTGAGAAACAACTATACTATGCAAGATCAAACTTGGAAAGATCATTGAAAGAATGACCTGAGTTTGTTCTCAAAGTGTGAAATTTTATGTTCTGTCAGCTTTGAATTATTTTCTGTTCTACCATTTTTCCTTATGTGCCTCATTTTCTCATTATCTAACTCTATTTTTCTGTTCTGATTAGCTTTGTTCTCTTCATCAGTAACAGCTTTTTGGTCATTGTGCCATTAGGCAGAAATCATAACTCCCTCGCCTCACTGTTGTGACAGACCGAGCTTTCACATTCCCATGAAAAACATACGAGTAATGGCTCTCCACACTGCTTTCAAGAATAACTGCATGCTGTGTTCATGGGCCTGTCTTAGCGATTGTCGAAATAGCTCAAATCTGTCGTCAGCGAGAAGCTTTATCAGGACTCTTCCGGGGACGTGGTCTCGGAGAGGTCGGGAGAGCGTTCAAAAAATAGTGAATCAGCTGTCTTACCGTTCTCCTCAACCTCTTGTTTTCAATCTGTTCTGCAGCCAGCTGTTTTTTCGACTCTCTCGTTCCTGCAGTGATTGTGAACCGCAGTTTTGGCTTCAGAAGTGCCGTCACCTTTGAGCGCTTCAGGAGACATTTCCAGGAATATTTTAGAGCTAAAAACGGATAATTTGAGTCACATAATCAGTGACGTCTAATAGATGCATGTGTAACAGGCCTCCTCAGCAGTGCTGTATAGAGAATCAATGGGGAATCGGAGCACAGCTGTGAAAACGAGCCCTTATTTAAGCTGTCGGTGGCAAACAAGCCAAATCAGGCGGAAGTGCCATCTGCTCCCGAACTGTACAGTATATAGAAGTTTAACCAATTAGATAAATGTGCCGTCTGAGGGGGGAAAGGCTGTAGGATGGCCTTTATAAAAGTTTTCCATGGTAACCAAGGTTCCTGCCACATTTATTGTTACTATAGCAAAATTATAACTAATTATAATGGGATCTCTTTGAAGGGGTCTTTCTCTCTCTCTCTCTCACACACACACACACACACACACACATACTGTATATGTGTGTGTGTGTGTGTGTGTGTGTGTATTTATTTATTATTATAGGTCTTTATTGGACATGTTTGGCTGTTGAAGCATGTCTTTTTGTTAATATTTTTTCATTTTTTTGTATTCATGTACACAAATACATGAACACAAGCTCCTCTAGAATATGCTTCACCATATTGGTTATCAGCTATTACAGATTTTTTTACAGAAGTATTGCATCAACTGATATTGGATGTTAGTTGCACATGATGCTCATTTCTTTTTTCAACACCTAAAGCAATTTTTACACCTTAACACTGTAAAATGTAGTGTCTTTATCAAATGTCTATATATATATATATATATATATGTAAATTGTTACTTTACTTTATAAAAATGTGATGTCTAAATTAAATTAAATGATTTATTTTATGTTTTTATTTATTTTTATTTAGACTAAATAGAATATAATTTTAATTGGCAATAATATTAAAATAATTATCATACTGAATTTGAATCTTCTATCTGAATTCTTGATACTCTTTCATGCATTGTGTTTAAGAATGCAGTTTATAATAGAATTCAAGTTTGTGTTGTATTCTTGTCATTCCTGCAATATGTTCTATATTGAATAGTATGCTAAATGGTGTTTGAAAAGAATAATGATATAAGCTAAAGTGTATTTACAGTACTTTATCCTGTTAACAGCAACTGTATTTTTATGGAAATGCAAATCATGGTACAAGGCTGATCTGTAGTAAATGGAAATTTCTTCTCTCATGTTAAAACAAAGAACACATATTATAATGCTCCTGTGCCTTCTGTTTGGTATGTGATTGGGTTTTTTGTGTGTTTTTTGGAGGGGGAGGGGGGGGGGGGGGGGGGTATGTCGTTGCCATGGTTTGTGAGCACTGAGACAGGAGGGAATTGAGGCAGATTATGAAGCTGCTCTGCCACTCCTGATACCTATAAAAGAAAATAGAGAAGGACAGAGATAAGCAAAAGGAGAAAACTAAAGGAAAAAATGTCAACGTTAAAAGGGTTATAAAAAAAAAAAATAAAAAAAAAAAAGCAGAGATGAGGAATGACCAAAGGTATTGACAGATGAAAATGGGAAATAAAGAGAGTGGCATAGTGATAATGTTCTCTAAAACCTCTGGTCTTCCCCCTAACAAATTCTCTGTCTTCCCTTGACAGGATTATTATATTATTACCTCATTTTATTGGAGGAAGAAGAAAGTAGGCGAAGCAAAGGGAGAGAGAGAGAAAGAGCGATACAGAGCATCTGTTTTATAGCCTCAGATGGCTCTGCCTCAGAACTCAGAATCCAAGAATTTAAGCTGAAAATGATGAAGAGAGTCCAGACCTTTGTTCTATTGAGGCCAGGAAGAGATAGAGTACCAAAGAGACAGTAAAAGTCTTCCTCTGGAGGTCCTTTTTGACCCCAGGATGTTAGCTGAGTGCTACTTAGTCAAGTCAAGTCAAGTCAAGTATATTTGTATAGCGCTTTTCACAATACAGATTGTATCAAAGCAGCTTCACAGTATTAAATTAAAATAATACAACAAGGTTTGTTTCTAGTGGAATTTATTGATTGATAAAATCAAATTAAATATCCCCAAAATATCCCCAACTGAGCAAGCCAAAGGCAACAGTGGCAAGGAACCGAAAAACTCCATCAAGTGACCTAATGGTGTCCTAAAACTCCATCAGGTGACCCAATGGAGAAAAAAAAAACCTTGGGAGAACCCAGGCTCAGTCGGGGGCCAGTTCTCCTCTGGCATTTATGAACTAGAGGACGGATTGTAGTTTGAACTGTAAGATTAAAAATAATATATGAATGCCTGGCTGAAGAGATGCGACTTTGATCTAGTTTTAAACTGGGAGAGCGAGTCTGAGCAACGAACACTATCAGGAAGGCTATTCCAGAGTTTTGGGGCTAAATGTGAAAATGCTCTCCCTCCTTTGGTGGTTTTGGATATCCTAGGTATGACCAAAAGCCGTGAATTTAGTGATCTTAAAGAGCGCGATGGATTATAGGGCGATAATAGACTGGAGCTAAGCCGTTTAGGGCTTTATAAGTCAGTAGCAATACCTTGTAATTAATACGGAACTTTATAGGTAACCAATGCAGTGATGATAAAATCGGTGTTATATGATCATATTTTCTTGATCTAGTAAGAACTCTAGCGGCGGCATTTTGGACTAACTGTAGCTTGTTTATTGAGGATGCAGGACAACCAGCTAATAAAGCATTACAGTAATCTAGTCTCGAGGTCATGAATGCATGAACTAACTTTTCTGCATCAGAAACTGATAGCATATTACGTAGCTTAGCAATGTTTCTAAGGTGGAAAAAGGCTGTTTTTGTAACATACGAAATATGATTTTCGAAAGACAGGTTGCAATCGAGTATAACACCCAGGTCTTTTACTGTAGAGGATAAAGTAACAGGACATCCTACGATGTTAAAGTTGTATTGTGAAAGGTTTTGTGGGCGGTTTTTTGAACCGATAAGTAATACCTCTGTTTTGTCTGGATTTAATAAAAGAAAATTACGCGTCATCCAATCTTTTATATTTTTAACACACTCTGTCAATTTGGATAAATTAGCGTTTTCATCTGGTCGTGATGAAATATATATTTGAGTGTCATCAGCATAACAATGGAAACTAATTCCATGTTTCCTTATAATATTTCCAAGTGGCATCATATATACTGAGAATAGCAGAGGGCCTAACACAGATCCCTGCGGCACTCCATAGTTTACTGAAGTTATGATCGATTTTTCTTCATTTAAATAGACAAAATGGTAGCGGTCAGATAAGTATGATCTAAACCAGCTTAATGCTTGTCCTTGAACACCAGTATAATTTTGTAGTCGATCTAAGAGTATTGTGTGATCTATAGTATCGAACGCAGCACTAAGATCAAGTAAAACTAGTATTGAGATACAGCCTTGGTCAGAAGCTAAAAGTAAATCATTTGTGATTTTAACGAGCGCAGTTTCAGTGCTATGGTGCGGCCTGAATCCAGACTGAAACTTCTCATAGATATCATTTTCTTGCAAGAAAGAGCTCTGTTGAGCGGACACCACTTTTTCTAATATTTTAGACATAAATGGAAGATTTGAAATGGGTCTATAATTTGCTAGGTTATTATGATCTAATTGTGGTTTCTTAATGAGTGGTTTTATAACTGCCAGTTTAAATGTTCTTGGAACATGACCTAAAGATAAAGACGAGTTAATAATATTAAGGAGAGGCTCTTCCACTACAGGTAACACTTCTTTCAGTAGTTTAGTTGGTATAGGATCTAATAAACATGTTGTTGTTTTAGATGAAGTGATAAGTTTATTTAACTCTTTTTGTTCTATAGTTGTAAAGCACTGTAATTGTTCTTGCGGGGTGATAATTTAGGCTGAATTATAAGGCGCAATTGAAGATTGAACGTTTACAATTGTGGTTCTGATGCTTTCTATTTTCTCAGTGAAGAACTTCATGAAATCATTACTACTGAACTGTAACGGGATATTTTGTTCGGGTGACGTCTGTTTATTTGTTAGTCTAGCCACGGTGTTAAATAAAAACCTTGGATTATTTTGGTTATTTTCTATTAGTTTGCGGAGGTGCTCAGCCCTGGCCGCTTTTAGGGCCTTTTTATAACGTGACATACTGTCTTTCCACGCGATTCTAAAGACCTTTAAATTAGTTTGTTTCCATTTACGCTCTAAAATACGGGTTTCTCTCTTTAGAACATGCGTAGTATTGTTGTACCACGGTGCTTTACTTTTTTCTCTGACCTTTTTTACTTTTTTCTCTGACCTTTTTTAGCCACAAGTTAGAGACAATTAGAACATATTTGATGTTTAATACAGATTTCACTGTGCAATTTGCATGTGTATTATCTCAAAAATGTATCTTAGTCTGATTTAAGGCATTTTTTTTTATAGTTTATAATTTTATAATGCTTTTATAATTATTTTGAAGTAAATGTAAACAGGCACGACAGAATTTGGATATGTGATATGGGATTTGTGCATTGGATCTTGTAGTTTAAACGGAGCCCTCTTGACATTGCAGTAGAAATAAACCTCAGAGTTGACGCTATATTTTACTCAATGCAAATGAAAACCTTTTCATTAAGGTCAATTAAATATGCCGTCTTCTCTGTCTGATGTCCTTAGAAGACAGCGGCAATAGACATGATGTGGCTCAGATGGGCTTTTATTAAATTAACATACAATTAAAAGTAAACAAAGTGGTATTATCATCATTTGGGAAGTGAGATAAAGGTCACAAAGATCCTTGGTGACGGTGGACCTTTAGCAGCGTCAGTGATAGGTCATATTGACTTTGTGTGACCCTTCAGTAGCGTTTCTTGCCCATGTTGCTCTCCTTGACCACATGTGCTGTGTCAAAGTCACTCACTCGTTCACTCATTCACTATTCCCTGTATAGTCAGTGCCACATGGTGCACCATATTGGGAAGCAATGAATGCAAATGAATGAACGATTTTGGATGCTGATATAAATATTGTATGCTGAGAGTACTCTGTAGCGGTCTCGATGCTTTCTTACATGTACCTTACTTTGTAATCCGGAATCAATATAAGAAAGCATACTTATTTTATTTCATTTTTGTACCTTTTTTTTGTTGATTTTTTTTATTATTATCTTATTACTTTTATGCAGTCTTGAATCTGTCCCATCAAGATTGGGTTGATTGTACTTGAAGAACTGATTGTTGTTCAGGTAAAGTACATCAATTTTCAAAAAAAAAAAATACTCAAGAAGCATAGTGTTCTCATCCTTATATATATATATATATACTGTACGTATACTGTATATAGCATGCACTGGTGAAGCATTACTATGGCCATGCTTAAAAACTGCATTCATCTCCAAGTCACATTAAGTCATCAAGCCATTAAAATGCTGCTGATATCTGCTCCTCATGTCAACGCTATGATAATTCCTGTTTTATCCCTGTCAAAATAAATTAGAATGATGTGATATTTCAGCTTGTCGTGGTTGGTAAATCCTGCTTAATTCAGGACTTCTGACGGGGACACCTGCCTTTCCACCCAAAGGTTATGACACATAACGGGTCATGCTGTGTTTATGAGGAGATTATGGTGCTTTATGAGACCTGGCAGCATCGCACAGGGGTGAAGACGAGAGATTATGGGTGAGGGGTTTAGTGGTTTATGGCATCTGTCTGCACACGTTCACACTTTCCTTCTTAAAGGGGTCATGTCATAAATTTTTTATCATTATAGTTTTTTCGCTCGTGGTCCCTTTTTTTTCTCTCCTGTTGTTCCTTTCATGGCATATTACAAGGAATAAAATTTCCCTTGATCTTTTAAAATGAAAGAGCTTGATGAACTATGAAAACATATTGTAGCTTTCAAAACTTTTCCCCAGCCCAAAAACTCTGATCTTAACAGTTTGCGCGGAACATTTCAGTGAGGATTGTTTTGTGATGCAATGCAAGCTGTTGTCTATACAATACAAAAAACTATATTTCACACAAAAAGCTGCCAGCTGGTGTGCGAGCACTGAAATGCACTGTTTATAATTTCCTATGCAAAGTGGGGCTTTCTTAAAAGCTACAGTGGAAAATTATTTTGTTCAGAGAAATGTAAAATACCAGTGAAAAACTAAAACATGACTGTATAATATGAAAATGCCCTCTTTAAATATGAAATCAGCAACACCACTTGGCTTGACCATTTGCTGTCAGATTCAATTGTTTGTACATCTTCTGCTAGTGATGAAAAGACTAATTTCTGCAAAGAATCGTACTTCTCACTAGATGCACCAATGTATCGGCCAATAATTTGTATCAGCCGATAAAAGCAATTATTTTCACTATCGGCCATCAGCCAGTTGTTTAAAAACAGCCGATGATCTGGGCCGATTATAACTGGTCAATCAAAAGGGTCGGAAAAACGTATTTATGAGTCTGTAACTCTGAGTCTTCCTTATGTTGAATTTAGGGCAAGTTAATGCAACAATAACACATTAACAATTAAAAAAAGCAACATTACCCTATGAATCACTCATAGTTCAAGCCAGGGTTGCCAGGTCTGCGGCAACATCAATTGTTGCACGTCTCCCATCCAATAAACGCAAAGAGCTTTGTGCTTTGTTACTTGTGATAAAAAACATATATTTTTTTCCATCTTTTTACAAAATTCAAACAATAAATGGCATTTTGATGCTCTCAAATGTGACGTGACAGATTGCTGTACCGCCTCAGTTTAAGTCTTTTCTTCGACTTAATACAAGTTATAGCTCGAAAAAACAAGCATGAACATAAAAAGGTATGTTGAAAGATACAGTGCAACTTAACGAAACGAATCAAGTCTCATATAATCGCTCAATCAGTGTTTCAACTGCAGAAAGACGTCACAAAAAACAGCTTGTGAACAATGTGTTACTTTATGTTGCATTTACCTCAGGAAAGTTATCCAATGTTCACAAATCATTAGTTAGCTATAAATAAACACTAGAGAGGAGCTTAGTTAGAGCTTCATTTGTTAATGATATATGTGCGTTTAAATAAATTTGCCATGAAGACTAGTGTTTATGAAAACTATGTGCAACTGAGTTGCATACAAAGATTTCAGTTCTTCTTTGAGTATAATTATTTTAGTTGAATATAATAGCTCTGTTGTTAATTTTAACCTCTAATATTATAGTGATGTACCAAATGAGAGGGTTCCCTGTATAGTTTGCAGCATTATTTGGGAGAGATTTTTTTTTCCCTTAAGAAAATCTAACTATCGGTATCAGCAGATATTATTCCGAATAATCGGCTACAACGTATCGGCTGAGAAATTTAGTATCAGTGCATCTCTACATCTCACCCAACTGTTTCTTGTTACAAATCAGATTATTTAGATCGGGTTTGCGAATGAGTTCAATCTGTTCACTTAAAAAGATCCGATGATCTGTTCACTAATCTGACTTTTTTTTTTTTACAAAAGATGAAAGAAACTGTGATTTCTCACATGACCTCTTTAATGAAGTTGTGCTGTTGTACTCTCCCTCTGTCTCTCTCTGTTTCCCTCCATTTTCCACCCTCAGTCTTTTATCAGCAAACAACCTCCTTCTTCCCCTGCAGAGCAACTTTCCCCAACTCTCTGTGAACTCTTCCAGAGTTGCGTCTTTGGAGTTTGGCAGAAAGAGGGAAAGCGAGGCTTTTAAAAGTTCTGTGTGTAGGGTTTTCATTAGGTTTCACTTTTCACAGTTGCTGCTTTTGACACTGTGTCAGCTTGTTTGTGAAGTCTTTTCTGAGTTAGCAAAGCTTATAAGAGACTTACGCCGTGTGTTTTTGTGCAGCTGGCTCTCACATTGAGTGTGCGTGTGTATGTGCAGAGTAAGATGTCACTCTACTCCTAGAAAACAAAAGAACAATTGGGCACTAATACAAAGTACTTTTTGTGCTAGTAAAAGTACTTGTAGGAAAGCAAAATTACTTATGACATATTTCAGTTGTTTTCCTAGGCAGCAATGAGAGTAACGGCTTCCGGTTTTATGCTACTCATAAATGCTACTCATCTCATGATGTAGTTTTCGTTAATTTCTTAAGGTTTCACAAGATCTCGACAATGTCTGAAACTGCTCATGGTTTCAGTAAGAAATGATCAGAGCTCTTATTGTGTCAACATTTGTCTAATTTTTAGAGGCAATCATCAGATTTTTTTTCTCTCTCAGTTTTATGCTTAAAAAAACATAAGTGAGAATCCCATTAAGTCTCCTTATCCTTTGAAAGAGCATCCTCAGAGCAATAATGTATCTCTTCTGGGAGTCAGTCTACATTATAATTCCAAGCTTACCTACTTCTGTTTCCATAACCTTTGAAAGGATTTATAAATTTCCTTTTGCCTTTCTCTCTTCTCTCTCTCTCTCTCTGCAGGTAAAGTGCTGAACACTGATTTAAGGCATTATCTTAGCCTGCAGTTCCAAAAAGGATCAATCGACCACAAACTGCAGCAAGTGATCCGAGACAACCTGTACCTGCGCACCATTCCATGTAAGAAACACACATATCTATTCATTTCTATTCATTTATTTATTATGTACTTATTGGCAACATTGTTTTATACAGTCAAACCAAAAATTATTCAGATACCAGATATAATTTTTGATATTGATTTGATATTTTTTTTACTTGTGGGTACAGGACACTATAGTACATTTATGTAAGTGAGGATAGCAAAATAAAGTAAACTGTGACATATTATACCCAAAAATTCTTCATGCAGTGGACTACCAGTATAATTTATAAAAAATTGGGATAAAAAATTATTCAGACACTTTGACCTGACCATGTTTTGCTGAAGTGTTTTTTCTTTAATTGCTAATGCGACCTTTTTACACCACAGACTGAACAAAATTAAGCATTGCTTGGCAATTGGTAATTGGTCAATTTAACAGCTGACAGCTATTCAACCTCATTCATTTGTGAGACAGTCTAACAGAAGAATGGCCAAAACCAGTGAAATATCAACTGATTTGATAACTCTGAGTTCTTGTCATATTTTATTACCATTTTCTAAACTATAGCGAATAACCTGTGATTATGTGAGAAATGTTGAAGGTGTCTGAATAATTTTTGGTTTGACTGTATAATATAATATATAATGTAAGTAAGGGATAATGTAGAGCGAGGCGGTTGTTATAGCGAATACAACCCCGACAGGCTGATCAGGACCCCGACGCGAAGCGGATTATCCCGCTTATTACATGGCTACCTACCAAATAAATCAATAATTTGACACAAAATATTGATTTAAAAAGGAGTTTATTGATTCAAAAACGATTGTATTGCTTCCGCTAAAGAAAATAGTCCGTTCCGTCTCTACGGTCAGAATCCGCTCTGTTTTTCATGGCAACGGTGTGTTATCCTTAGCAGCGGTCTGTTATCAAGAAATAACAGACCGCATTCTACATTAGAATTCAACCAAGCCATGTAATAACATAATATAATATAATATAATATAGGGATGCTTCGCCCAAAAATGCAAATTCTGCTTGGACAGAATTCTCATTTTTGGATCATTGAAGCATATTATGAAATTTAAGAAGAACATATGTTCTCTCCATCTTTCTCTGGCAGTCTGGTTATCTCATATTACCTCTCAGTGTCCATTTCTCTTACTGGTGTGTTTATTAGTGTAGTTGTGAAGACAGAGGCTCTCCTCTCCTGTTGGTCTGGCCCTCTGCAGCATAACACCAGCTCTCCTCTGATGCGCCCCGTGAGATGTTTACTGTTTCTCTGGAGAGTTGTGGAGTGGGTTTCTGAGAGCATGTTTCTTCTCCAAGCAGTAGCACACTGCTCATTATTTTCTCATTCAGCTAGTTTGTTATTCCCTATTTAGTCTAATTTGATAAGTGACAGTGACAAATGTGTCATAAAACACACTGAGGGGGCGAATTCACAACGACACTTTAGCAAGTGATATGTCAGTGATATTGCGTTTTCTATCTAGGCTACTTATTTAAATATATTTAAGTATACTTAAATTTAAAAATATCGTTCGAGTTTAAGAATTTTTATTTAATTTTTTTCAATAAAAAGGCCGATCTTTAATGTCATTCACCATCGTTTTGAGACTCTTAATTATAATTATTTTTTTATTTTTTAAGGTATCGGTTCAGGCACCGTTTAGGCACCGGTACCATTTTAAAAGTATCGATTTGGCACTGGTATCGGAAAAACCCCAAGCGATACCCAACCCTATTTTCCCAAAAAAAATTACTGAAATTTTTTGATAATTCAGTTTGATATCTGATTATGGTAACGGTTTGTAATGATTCTTGGTTTAAAAACGATCTGTACCGTTCTCCACCCATGGTTTGGCACGTACTTGCACTGCGGTTCATCTCAAATCTGACAACTCATACACATATGGTTTGTTTAAAAAATAACAATGCGTTAAACAGACAGACAGAGTTAGGCTAATGCATGTTTTTGTAGATGGATACACATTCCTCTAAACAATGCGCTAATGCTCTTTAATTGTATGCTCTATTAATATGACGCCGTCAATTGCGCCGTCATCACCCGGGTGTTGATAGCGCTGGTGAGACCTGAACTGCACATGTTCCAATCTGTTTAAACTAAACTCATTTAAGCCTTGCCAATTTAAACATTTAAAGAATAATCGAAAGATAACTTGCTGTGACAAGATTTGTGTGTTCACTCATCCGAAGCACACTTCTCAGACAGCGTGCAAATATTGAGTTCTCTTTCAAGTCTTGCGCTTGAACGGACGATTTCGTCTTGGCGAGAATCCTAGCAAACATACTAGGTAATGTCTTAACTGAACGTAAACAGTCGAGAAAGACAACTCATGTGTATCAGCATCAATGTACTGAATCCGTACATTATGTCTTAAAGTGACAGCAGCCTAATATTCTTACTGTCTGTGCTTTTAATGTTAATCAAACAACAAAAGACAATGAGATCATCCACTGCTCTTGACTGAATAGTTTATGTAACTTTAATAATGATTAATCTTTAATTTATACAGTGAAGATTATATGTAATGTTGTTTTACATTTGATTACTTTATTCAATTTCTGTACCTGAAAACTACTGTTAGATACCTGAAAAACATGAAAGGCACTGTTTAATTTGTTTGTATCTTTGCTCTATTGTATTTATTTGTGCTGTTGCTTGTAGTTTGATTATTTGTTCTTATTTTCTATTTTTATTGCGACAGTAGTCATTTTTCCCTTAGCACAAACTGAACCGTACCGAAACCATGACCTTAAAACCGTGAATAATTGGAACCGTTACACCCCTAGTAGATACTATGGGCCCTATTTTAGCGATTTGATACGCAAGTATCAAATGCGAAACGCAAGTAACTTTGTGGGTGGATCTCAAATCTAAAAAATGGGTCGGTCTGAAGTAGCTACATTACTCGTAGATGTGGTTTGGGCGTAACATGAAATAAACCAATTAGAGCGTCATCTCACATTCCCTTTAAAAGCAGGCGCGCTTGTTCCATGGCGGATTGCTATTATAACAGCGGATTTGCCAGGCGCACTCCAGGAGCGGTTCACAGCCGAGGAGACCGACGTTCAGGGCCGTAAAAGACAGAAAAGTGACATTGTATGGGGATGGAAGAAACCCACCCAAATAAGCTTCGGTTAAACAGGCGTATAAAAATTTGGGTAAATGTGTAAGCTAGATCTATGCCTATTTTTGAGAGAAGCAAAGTGTATGCGCGCTGTGCACACGCTACATTATGGCCAAGCATGTGCCATGAATAATGCATCACTGACTTTAGACTAGGTTTTTCGTAGTGAGTGGCGGAATTGTTTTCTGAAACTGCAAAATAGCACCAGGGAACGTTTGCGCCGGAACACGCCTCCTCTTTTCGCTGAACCGCCCCCTGGAGCGCAAGTTCATTCCCTAATTTACCGATGTGCGTCTGTGGAGGGAAAATAGGAATGATACATGCGTCGGAGTACAAAGTCAATTGCGCTGGGTGCAAGATAGGGCCCTATGAGTAAAAACAGTCAAAACTTGTGAAACTTTTGTGAAATATTACAATTAAAATAAAAACCAGTTATATTTTTATATATATAAATATACATATATTTGTGATGGCAAAGCTGAATTTTTTAGCATTACTCCAGCCTGCAGTGTCACATGATCCTTTAGAAATCATTATAATATGCTTATTATTATCAATGTTGCTTAATATTTTGTGTGGAATAATTTTTTTTTCGAATTCAGCATTTTTTAAATAGAAATCATTTTACTGTTACTTTTGATCAATTTAATGCGTCTTTGCTGAATAGAATACCATTCATTTAAATAAATTATACTTATTAATTTATTAAAGCAAAATCTTCCTGACTTCAAACTTTTGAACAGTAGTGAATATAATATTCTTATTCTTTCTTATTCTTATTCTTTATTTCAAGGATAACCCCTTGAGATGTACCATCTCATTTTCAAGAGGGTCCTTACAATAATAACGAACAATACAAGATAATAAAGAGTAAATATTAAAGATAATTTCAAACACATAAGCACAAAGACATACACACACTCACATACCCACACACTCTCCAACAATGCTCCCCGAAACTATATAATATTTGACGAGCTATATCATAAGGTATAGATTATGCTTTGGAGTGTAGTAAATGTTCAGCTAAATTAATACTCCAATCATTTTTTCCATACCTCTAGCTGTTTCTTGCTTCTTGTAGCTCCTGTCACTCTAAGTTTTCCTCAGAAGGATTTTAGTGTTAGAAATGAGCAGCAAAAGTTTATTTTTAACAATCCATGATCATCACGATCATCACCAGTTTGCTTTGGCACATTCCAGTACAGATTTTTTCTGTGAACCTGTCACAACCTAATAAAGACTATTGCAAAGAGGCTGTTACTGAATGCAGCCCGAGGAAGTGGAAACCATATTAGACTTGACAGCAAACGCACAGAAAAACGCCATTACTCACATCACGTGTAAAGAGGGCATCTGCATAGACGTCTTAAAGGCACAGCAACAAAACAAAAACAAGCTGTTTATTTTTAAAGGTGAAAGAGAAGGTAGAAAATGGTTGTAAAAAAATAAACTTTAATTGATATTATAATTGGGTTTGAGGGAAGGTGACCCATTTTAACAACTTGAAATACAGCCAGCGGAGACTGTTTAGTTGTGCATTTTATCACTGGCAATAACCGCATCAGCTTTTATATCCCAGCTGTCGAACTGTCTAATAATAGAACTTTTTGATTAACGCATTTTTGTTTTATTTCTAAATCCGTTGAAGTTTAAAAAAGAAGAACTAATTATAAATAATTCCCCATTAGAATGAAGAATTACTCTTTGATGTTTTGGGAAAATTGGAGACAATCCGAATTAGCATAAAATGACAAAAAGAACTTCCATTGGTTGCCATTTTAAGCATAGCATCGTCCTCTCTTGTCCTTAGGTCACTCTGTGCTTGGCCTAGTTACTCTCTATCTTTTCTCTCTTCTCTCTTTAACTCAGTCAGTAAATTATGAGAAGAGCCTGAAACGGCAAAGTAAAGAAAAGAGTAAAGAAGGGAAGAAATGAGGAAAAAAGTCCGAAAAGTAGAGGAAAAGGGGAGTTGGAGGAAGAGAGAGCCTCTGGTATTTGCAGTCACAAAGCTGCTTTATGGAGCAATGAACAAAAGTTCTTAAAAGCTCCTCTGATGGAGAGGAATAAAGAGCAGCCTAAGGTGCCACTCATATCCCTTCTCCACCAGAATGTGCCGGGGCAGGTGGTCGCCCGGGGGATCTGTGGACCTCTTTCAGAACCGGCCTGTGATTAAACTGACTTCAGAGGTCAACAAAGATGAAACTGGCTGTTCTTACATAACCTGCTTACAGTCATTGTTTACAAGTGTTTGGGCTCACAAGAGTTTCCACTGCGTCAGAGAGCACTGCAAATGCATTCATTTCTTCAGAGATGGTATGTCGCAAGGACGTAAAGGGAAATACACAAGAGTTTGCGTAAGAGGCGTTGCATTATGCAACCAAAAGTCTGGAATAGTTGAACATTCTCTGATTTGTTGAAAGATTTACATTTTAAGACAGTCAAATTCCCTGACTGATCATTTTAAACTGGCTTGGGGCCAATTGCTTAAACTTTGCCACTTTGTTAAGACTGCGCCTTAAGAAGTAGTTTGACCAATTAGCAGTTAACCAAGAGATAATCAATCCAACTTTTCCAGACTGATCTACCTTTTTATGTAACTGACTTTAATTTAGATGACTAACTTTCAAGACTAGTCTAAGCAGTTTATGGAACCTGCCACAAGTTCTATGTAACTAAGTCTATTTGTGACTTTTATGTAACTATATTATCAATTGGATTTCTATTTTAGTTTTTACTTAAAAAGCCATTGCTGTCTCAGAAAAACATCAAAGAAAGACTGAAGTTTTTGGCAGAATATGGGAAGTTTGATTCTGAGTGGTTCAGCAGAGTTGTGTGGAGTGAGGAATCACAATGAAACATGAGTTGCATGGCGATGCTCCAGAGCAGTGTCTTCGAAAATCTGCTGAGAAATATAATAATAAATTCATCTCTACCAGAGTGAAGCATAGAGGAAGAGGTGTCATTGTGCGGGGAGTCTTGCTAGCTGCTGCATTAGTGAGCTACTTCACTGTGAAAAAAACATTTAATGCTTTGGAGTACAGGAGAATATTGCAGAATGGTTTGCTTCCCACTATTGAAAAGTTGTTATCTAAAGAGGAATGACCAGATGTTATTTTTCAACAAGACAATTTGGGCTCCTGCCCAAATTACAAAGACAACCAAGAGGTGGCTTGAGAACAAGTCCATCAGGCTCATGTTTTGACCTGGTCAGAGTCCAGATTTGAAACCTGCAGTCTCACATTAAACTAACTGGAAGACGTTTTTCAGCTACTACGAACCGTAACGCTATTGGACTGCTTAAAGCTGCAGTCCGCAGTTTTTCCTCTTTGTCGCCATCTCTGTTCGAAATCTGCAATTGCAGTTATTCGTGGAATTATCAACTTTACGTGCGTTATGCCTCCCAATTTTTAACCCAAAAAAGCTACAGACTGCAGCTTTAAGCTTCATCCTCATCTTCATGGTTACCTGCAATATACTTACCTTGAATAAACGTTTGTTATTGTTTCTCACTACTTTTGCGAGTCTTTGTATCCTGACACTCTTATTCTCACCAAGGGTACATTTATTTGATCAAAAATACAGTTTATCAGTAATACCTACGGTGAAATATTATTATGATAAAAAAAAAACGTTGCTATTTTAATAATGTAATTTATTTCTGTGATGCAAAGCTGAATTTTCAGAATCGTTGCTCCAGTCTTCAGTGTCACGTGATCCTTCAGAAATCAGAACACATTCAGTCTGCTGATTTCCTGCTCAAGAAACATTTCTTATTGTAAAATATGTACAAAAAAAGTTCAGCAGGTTTGCTGCTTAATATTGATGTTAATGAGCATTTATTTGAAATATAAATCTTTTGCAGCATTATAAATGTCTTTACTGTGACTTTTGATTAATTTGAAGAGCTCTTTTCCAAACCGCGATAAACGCCATTTTTAGAAAAAATGTAATTTTGTCATTTTGCTGTGTACTGAACCTATTCACTGCTCCATCAACGTTTCATGCCAAATCGCTATATTTCCTTGTTTAAAATGTACTGCAAGATGCAGTTCCTTTCCAAACCGCGATAAGCGCCGAACCTATTTTTAGCCTAAACGCGATATATCCTCTCGACTAATCAGAATTCTATCTCTCTCTCAGACCCTCAAATCACTCGCGCGTATCGCGCCAGACGCTGAATTCGCCTCATTCGCACGTCCGCACCGCACTAAACGCCTCATTCGCGCCGCAGGACCTCCAGATGCGCTTAAACGCGTCTTTACATTGACTTAACTTGAAAATCACTTGCGGCAGACGCTCTCATTCGCGTTTGGTGTGAACGCCACTCACTCACATAAGGTCATGTCGTGATTTGTTCTATGTAAAGTGGACAATGGTTCTACATTTTATGGGTTCGACACTTTACTGAATGCCAATGTATTTATTATGCCTTTTTTTTTTTTTTTTTTTTTTGACAAACAAGAAAAATTTTTTATGGATTTATAGCTTAAAAAAAAAAAAAAAAAAACTTTGAATTTATCATCAACAATTTTGTTGTTTGATTTAATAATCATTGTTCAACATGTTCAGACTGAGCCAAAAAAACATTTTCACAGGATAAATTGAATATTCACAAAATGTGTGGGTCTAGGTGAAAAAATTTAATTTTCCTGAAAACTATTTAAATGGATTTATAGCGTTTTGGAAAAGAGCTCATTTAATGCATCATTGCTAAATAAAAGTTATAAGTTCATAAAATGTCATAACAATCAACTCGATTCACATATGATTTTTGCAAAAAAAAGGAAAATGGAAAGGGGCTAGAAAATCTGTGCAACAGAACACATTTAGCAACATCTCTTCTCCTCTACTCCCTTCTTTATCATTATGTTATGGGCATTGAACAAGGTAACCCCTTTTAACCTCACCAGTAGATATTCACATCTATAACCGGCGCTTCTGTTTCGATTCCCTCTTCTCGTGGCATTTACACAGTTGTTCCCTAAGGAAAATGTAAAGGAGCCTGTTTTTAATATTATTTGCTCTCAAGTTAGAGTCAAGTCTCCGCAGACACTTGACTCTGGCATTTCACTTTGCTGCATCTAATGTAAATGTCCTTTAAATGACAGTAGAGCCTGGTGGCATTTCCTAGCACACAAACGAACAGAGCCGAGAAATGTCATCTTTTATTTTTGGCCTTTTATTCGCAAGAAATGCCACCCTCAGGTGTCTCTTATGAGGATTTTGCTGCTAAACAACCCACCTCTGAAATTAGGTCCAAATGTGTACTGTTTCTGTTTGATATTTTTTGAGCAAACACACTCACGCAGGCTTAAACACACAGAATTAACATTTTTATCTTGGTTTAGGGGTAAAAAAGCATGCATGCATTTGAGTTGATTGGAGAAATAGTTCACCCAAAATTTTTAATTCTCATCATGTTGTTCCAAATCCATATTACTGTTGTTTGTTGACACAAATGAAGAAATATACAGTGTGTGTATATGTAAGACTTAGCCTTACCATGGCCACGAACTTGAGACTAGCGTGGAATTTTCTCACTCAAACCACTGCCTGCTGCTTCTTCTGATTACTTTTAGAGGGAAAAGCTGCCCATAACTGCTAGTCTAGGATCAGTTTTCTCCGTAATGATAGCATTTTGGTGAAACATATTTGGCAAACGATCTAGTGTGTATCTGTGTTTGCGCTGGAGAACTTCAAAGGTTTCTATTTACATGGTTTGCAGCGTTGAGCTATATAGCCAATCACAAACATATCTGTTGATTTCTTGAACGCAATGGCCAATCAGAGGTGTTTAAGTTTAAGGTTTTGAGCGGTGAGTGGATTCTGAGTTCTGCACACGCAAATCCTCTCATTATAACAAACAATTATGGAAATAAGAGATTCATTGTGTAGTCGGCTTCATTGATTGTAACAAAACTTTGTGAGATTGCGATGAACTAAGATGAGTGTCGGCTTTTTAGTGATTATAAAGGGAGTGGTCTTTGCATGCTTTCTGCCATGCCAAATCCTGCGTACAGTATGCTTGCTTTTCTGTTCAAATTAACAGTGGTTTGTGAACGTAAACATGCTGTGATCTGTAGATTGTGCGGTGGTGACACATAACTTGAAAGTATTTCAAGGAAATCTATTTAAACATGTTTTTAAAGGGAAAGTGAATCTCTTAGCAGGGCCGGACTGGGACAAAATTGGGAAATCTCACTCTCATCCAGGCCATCCCATAAACAATTTTTGGAACCACGGACAACCATATTTTTTGTATGGCCGTCACATAAAAAATGTCTAAATCCATAGGCTGGGGCCGTAATATATGCAACAATACTGTAATTACAGTTTTTTACAACCACTAGGACACATTTCTCAATAGGTCTTCACAGTTCTCCTACCAACTTCCAACTTGGCACAACAGTTAATTTCACATTCAAAATGCACTAAAACTACCAAAACACTTCAAAAACGTCACAAATCAAGTAATTCTTCCAGAACACTAGCAAAGGTTTCACCCAATAAACACACTTTGTCAATCATAAAACACAGATCTAAAAACAACACTAACAAGAGGCAGCATTAAAATGTCTATCAAAACAAGAATGACAGCTGTCTACTGTTCAGAATTCACTGCAAGTATATGTTACATGATCCAAGTTTAATATAGTACAACATTTTTTCCCTTTTGTATAGAGTCTTATTATGTTAGGGTTTGAACATAAATTTAACAGTTTTGAAGAGTAAGTAAACGTGCAAATTGACCTCACTTCCATTTTCCTTTTTCTTCCCTTCATTTCCCCTGATATCTCTGTCTGATTTTTTTGGTGTGTTGCTACTTTTTTTCTCTCTCTATTTTTCTTGCACCTGTCACTTCTTCACCAGCAGTTCTACTGTAATGAACAGCACTGTCTCAATCTTGTTGCAAAACAACCACCTCATTGTAACAAACTCTTAATTTATTTGAGGTAATATCAAAGTATTACATTAGGACAATGTGTTGTAGTTGTTGTAGTTGTTGTTTTGTCTTAAAAAGACTTAAATACCCCAAATTTAACAAAACTATATTTCATACAAATATATTTTAAATAATTTTCTAAATTGCCTTAATGTAAAAATGTGTACAATAATAACTACATCATGCTTTAGAGAAAAATCCTAATATTTAACATATTTATTGCATTATTGACATTATTGTATTATGACGTTTAAAGGAGAACTCCGGTCAATTTTAACATTGACAGCACTCCAAATGTACAAAAAAATTAGCTCAATGTTAAAATTGACCGGAGTTCTCCTTTAATAAGTTTTAATAATTGTTGTTGTTGTTGTCTACCGTAGTTCCCTCCAAACACACAATAAATCGATGTGAATATCTGTCTGCTAAATTATTACTGTAACATAACAGTGATGAACTTTAGGATACATTATTTTGAATGATGTTAATAATAAGGTGTGCTACTGCTAAAATTAGCTAGCGGTTTATAGCTTGATTAAGATAACAAAGAAAAAAAGTAGCCTATTTAAAGATTAAACTAGCTGCACTTGAAGCCCTGAACAAGTCAGTAATTTAAAAAAAATCGTAGCGCTGCCAGTCAAGACTAACCGATTCATGATTTATTAGCAATTTATTATCGAATGCAGAATTCGGAAATGATCATTTTAGTACATAGGGCAGGCGATAATATATAATTATATATAGGCCTGTATAAAAAAAAAAAAAAGACAGCAGGAATTCTCCCAGTGCTCCCATTCCGGGCCTGTCTTTAGCCTTACCATGGAGTTGGTTCACCCTCCGCCTATGATTATAGATCAGCTCGAACATCCTGCAAAATATCTACTTTTGTGCTTAACTGAAGAGAGAAATTCATACAAGTTTGGTACAACATTAGTATGAGTAAATGTTGTCTGGGCTGAGAAACTGAAGGGTGAAAATATAGTATTACTATAAATATAAAGATTACTACACTGCAGACATTTTTTTTCAAAAGTGTCAAATGCTTCAGAGACTGAATCTCATTGTACAGTCTGTGCACACTTTCCACCTCTGTCACCTTCTCCCTTGTGAATAAAGCAATCTGTGACTACACTAGGCTCGAATAACACACTAAATAACACAAGATTTCCTCTGATATGATGTAATATGTTCTTGTTCTACTCAGTTTGTCTAATACTGTACATCTCTCTGTGTGTTTCCAAACCATTTTCATAGCAATTATGTTAAAGCATGTCATTTTTCATCCTTTAAAGCCTCGCAAATTGCCAATCCCTCTTTTTTTAGAATGTTTTCCATGTAACCCATCCAGTTTCCAGGTCTTATCTATGGGAGTTTGAGATCAGTTCTATTTACAGTTCCGAATGGAGTGCACTTGTTCTCAAAGGAAATTCTGAAATGCAACCAGGGAATCCAATTTTAATTTTGGTCAATCTGAGGCTGTTTAGACAGACACAAAGTTTACAGCACATGGGATTGTGGGTGTAGGATATTCTTACCAGAACTAGTTTACTGTCACTAATTGTGTTTGTTTTACTGGAAGGTACCACTCGGATGCCCAGAGATGGGGAGGTTCCCGGAGTGGACTATAATTTCATCAGTGTGGGGGATTTTCGCATCCTGGAAGAGAGTGGATTACTGCTGGAGAGCGGGACATATGATGGTATAAAACGCACTCTCTATACTGATATTCTTCATACAAACATCCCAAACCATGTACACGAATGATACCTCAGATCATGTGGCTTGTTGTAAAGATGCTAGTTGTTTTCCAAGCCTAGCTGGTAGACTAGACGATATACTGTAACGGGTGAAAAATTCACAGCGAAAGCAGTTTTTTATTTACAAGAACCAAAGCCTAAAATCTAAGCTTAACCAGCACTTAATCACTATTCTTATGCTGCAATATTTCTGGAAATGCACATTTAGTGTTAACATTTGACAGTTGTGTTTTTTACCTGAAGTAAACTCTGACACCAACACCTCTAGGCATTCATTTTGTCCAAAAAGAATTTCATGACAATGCAGCCTCAAAAATATACTGTATGATGGATTTAGCCTCCAAATCTTACAGGCAGAGTCAGTGAGTCAGTGAGTCAGTTAGCACAGGTTTACACCATACAAACAAGCTTTGCAGAGCTTGAGGCAAACTGCTGAAAAAGTACACATAAGGAAGACAAAAGTCACAGTCTGTTCCCTGTAATGGCTCTTTCCACAAATAGCTATATACTGTATGTGTATATATATTGCAAATAGCCAATGAAAGGAGCTGTGTGTGTATGTATGTGCATATATATATGCACACACATATTATAATTTATTATATAAAAAATATTATATTTTGTTATATAATAAACAAATATTTTTATTTTTATTTTATGAATTGTTCAAAGAAGTAGACACACATACTACAATTCAAAAGTTTGGCGTCAGTAAGATTACTTTTATTCAGCAAGGATGCATTAAATTGATAAAAAGTGACAGTATAAAGACATTTATAATGTTACAAAAGATTTATGTTTCAAATTTTCTATTCATCAAAAAATCCTGGAAAAAAATAAATAATTTTTTCAACATTGATAAAGAAATGTTTCTTGAGCACCAAATCAGCATATTAGAATGATTTCTTAGAAGACTGCAGTAATGATGCTAAAAATGTATCACAGGAATAAATTAAATTTTAAAATATATTAAAATTGAAAAAGTGTTCTTTTAAATTGTAATATTTCATAATATTGCTTTTTTTACTATACTCAAATAAATGCATGCTTTGGTGAGCATAAGAGGCATTTTTAAAAAACATTAAAAATCTTTTGAAAGGTACTATATATATATATTTTTTTTTTCAGAGGCCTTACTTTTTCCTTAAATAATAAAAGCGTTGCGTGTTTGTCCTCCCCTCTGCAGTCTAGTTGGTTTGAATGTCTCTGTCCTGAGAGACAGATAGCGTGCCAGGCGAGTGCATTCACTGTGGCCCCATGTCGATAGTGGGACCAGGGACTCATGCCAGGCAAAGCCTGCTGAGACAGGGAGCCATGCCAATAAGAAATGCCCATATGTGCTCTGTTCTGATCCTAGGACACACACACACACATGCATGAAAACACACATGCATACTCTAATCCCAGCAAACTGCTCCTCAAAGGAATAGTTCACCCTCAGTTACAATCAGGTTTTACAACATATTTACTTTAGAGCAAGAATGATATGACATTTTACCTTTGATGCAGCTTTATATAGATTTACAACATCTAATGTCTCAATGTGGCCATGCTTGAGCAATAGCAAACAGTTTCTATGCCTTTCTGATTCCCTCATTCCAGTAGTGTGGATAAATTTACAACCCTCAAGGCAGCTTTTAATGTAATCCTGTCTAAGCAAGCTTGGTTGAATTAAGAGTTGATCCTGATCAATAAAGATTTTAGCGCTCCTTGTAAGCACACAGAGAATCTCAATGGAGGCGATCTGTAAACATGAATTGGCTGTGGCACAATTCACTGTACTTATTGCCTGTTGAGTCACATATCAACACCATTTTATTCCAATAAATAGATAGATGTTCTCTGCTTACATGAAGTAATTCTCATTGAAAGATCATATATATTGTAAGAGTCTGAATATACATGATACAAATGTTGGATTAAGAAACTAAAGTCTATTTTTAGGGCAGATAAGTTGTTTAGTGACAGTTATACATGGGGAAAAAATCTGTCTGGGCACAAAAATTACATTAAAATTAAATATTTTAAACAGATTAAATATGCAAATAATGCAAAAAAAAGTTTAATCTTAAAATATTCTTAATTTTCTTTAATTAAAGTATGTGTCTTTTGATTTATGAGGTGAAATATGACATTTTTCTTAGCGATTTAAAAAAATATTGTGAGATTCGATTTTTTTGTCATGTTTTCTAAATGAATTTGCAGAAAATTTATATACATATCATGAAATGTGTGCGGTATGGTTGCTACTTTGGTCCACTTATGTTGTGTAAAACCTACAAACCTCTGTTATCTGTCCATATCTATCTATTTTGATATTATAGCTGCACTTTATGTGCACCAAAATATTTTTGACATCATTAAGAGAACGCTGGGACAACGTTCACCTCGTTCTCAGATTATATGGCTCTCTGCAGATTACTGGTGACAGATGACGCTGTAAATCTGCTCAGATACTGAGAGTAGCACATACCTTTATGATTCTGTCATGGTTAGTGCATATGGGGTGATTAATCAGGGTTACAGCTTGGGGTGGGCGATATGGCAATCACAGTTCATTTCTGGCAGAATCGCAATCCACAAGTAATTTTTATGTTGGATTTTAAGACTGTTTTGCAATGCAGCCAAACTAATTTCCCTATTTTAAAAAATGTAACCTTACAAGGTAACAGAATAAAAAAGAAAAACAATGACAGACCATAGACCAATGTAGGGGTGGTCGATATGACCAAAACCTTATTTCACTTTATTTTATTTCATTATTTGATCTTTTTTATTAAAAATAAGAATAAAGATGCAAATGACAAATAATATTACAAATACAAAGGTACAAATGAAATAAACAGTGCTTTAATTTTGTCTGCTCCAGTAGGTGTGCAATGACAGTTCGGACGCTGAGGAAATCGTAAATGTTTACTCGTATGACGGACCTCAGCCATATAATTATGAGCCTGTTTATGAAGCCAAGACAGCAGAACAGGCCAGGATTAGACAGAACAACGGTCAGAGACAAATTGAGTTGTGGTCTGAGGAGAACAGGGCAGGTGTCTTGGTAAGAGACCAGTGTTAGCTCTAGTGTTAACACTATGCTCAGATCACAATATTGTACAGATTATTATCATGTATCAGGCAATAGCAAAGCTAGTATTGGACCCTTACCTGCATGTGTTGTGTCAGCCATTAGGAGACTTTATAAAGGCTTTGAATGGCCCCATTAATAAAAAAAAAAAAAAAACTGCAATATGCCGTTTAAGAAGCCTACTTACGTGGTTTGACAGGTTTTTAATTTGCGCCCGCTTTGGGTGTACACGTTCAGCTTATGTTAGAACAGCGTGCAAATAAAAGTTGAACTGGCAAGACTTTAACACACATGCAAATCATAAACTTTCGTGATGGCGAAGAATTGCAATGACTTGTGAGTGCAACCCTACCGCTGCGTTACTAAACGTGATATGAATGAATGTTACATTGTAAAGTATGTTGGGATGGTGGTGCCAGAGCTGCAAATGATTTATTGTGCGCTGTAACATGATACTATGATCTCTCTTCAAACGCAGATCGTGGAGACAATTTAAACGTTCACAATCTAAAATCGTCATATCGCACACCCCTACAGCATAATGCAGCCTAGCATTTATTTCAAACCATGTTTAAATGCAGTCTATTTGAGTTTTCTTAATAACTATTCCAAGTCGTATGTAATGTGCCATTAGCATCTAGTGCTGTTGCAGTCAAGACCAAGACCAGTGTGTGTTGAGACCAAGACAAGATCAAGACTTTTAAGGTGTTTGAGACCGAGACAAGACTGGCCTTGAGTTCTACAACACTATTAGCATCACATCTATTCTATTCGGTTTGAATTTTTTTTGTTTTTTAAAAAAAATCTCCAAGGCTGCATTTATTTTATCAAGATTCAGTCAAAACTGTCATATTGTGAAAAATGATTACAATTTGACATAACTGTTTTCTGCTTGAATACATTTTAAAAAGTAATTTCTTCATGTGATGACAAAGCTGAATTTTCAGGGCTGGGGATCGATTCAGATGTTCCAATTCAATGCAATTTTCGATTCGCAAGCTCTCAATTCAATATATATATTTCAAATGCATACAATGAATAGACAGGATTTTGATGCAAGATTAAAAAAAATGATGCTGAAAATTGGACAAGTCAGAACAGTTGCATGCCTTGATCAAACAGGATCAGGTTATTTTGTGTAAGATAAAACAAACATAAAATCTCACAGCATTAGCTGTAACATGGAGGCCGCAAGCCTATGAACAATGTATGAAAACTAATACTGGCTTTTGGGTGATAGATAAATAAATATAGAAAAAAATCGATTTGTGGCCTTTGAGAATCGATTTTGAATCGACCACAAATCATCATTAAAAGGTGCTCAAGAAACATGTCTTGTTATTATCAATGTTGAAAACAGTTTAATCAAACTGAAATCATCTGCTTGATATTTTTGTGTAAAATATGCTACTGTTAAAAAAAGTTTGGGGTAAGTACGATAACAAATTTTTTTTTAGGGTTGCTTGCCGCTTAACAAAGTTCAACTGTTGTTGGTTGTTCTAAATGTTGTTCAGACAACCGTCCTGTCTGATTGTGCTGATTTTCTTCACCATAATAAGCTGCAAACTGGATCGGAATTTATCCTGATTTTAAAATGTGTCTCTCAGTGAGACTATAGTCTTGGTAACATGCTGTTTTCGCATTATGACGCGCATAATGTATAACAAATGTTGTGGTAGCAGCACAAACACTTTCCTTACGCTGTGACACTGGAAAGAAGGAGATCCATTTGTAGAATGAAAAGAGACAGAGAGGGAAGGAGTGAATATTCTTCACTGCAGGTGAGCGAAGTTGTCAACAGTAGTTAATTGCTTGTGAAAAAGCTTATTCCCACGGTTTCAGTTTCTATTTGCTAATTAAACTCTTTATAATTTACAAGCTAAAAAGAAGAGGATTAATCTTTCGACTGATTACAAGGATTATATTTTACATTGGCAAAAGATGAAAATGTGACCTTAAAAAGCTGTTTTTCTTTTTCTTAAACAGACGCTAATGATTTCTAGGGGCAGCATATTTATTTTCAGGATGAAGGGAGCGAAGAAACAAAAAAACAAATTTGGATAATTTAAATTAATCTGTGTATAATTGGTGAAGGTTGAATGGTTGATTTGAAAAGATGCCTTTCCATTGACTGAATCTAATCATGCTGAGAGTGATTTATTTAGTCTTACATCAAGAGGGAATGATGAACAACCCTTCAAACCCCCCCCCACCCACACACACACACATACACATAAATTAACATTTAACATTTACCATCAAATTAGAAATTAATTTAAATACATTCTGCTGCTCCACTGATTGGCTGTACCATTGTTTTTGATGCATATTAATGAACTGAATTTTGCATGAGAAGATAGTGGGAAAAGTTTCATTACTGAATCCAGTGGTGAGTGTAATTACTTTCAAGGCGCCACTGAATGGAAAGCATAACATTTCACACTGCATATTGGATAGTCGCTAGATCTGCGTTTTTGAGAAAGCTGGAACTGAGGAAGAAAGCGGAGAAGGTAGCGATAAAGAAGCAGATTTGCACGCAGCTCCTGTCCCAGTGTTACCAAATCAGCTGTTTCGTCAAACTAAACTATTTGTGGCTTTATAAATCAAAGCTTATGTAGCAGAAATGTCACACAAACCCTCACAAGTATCTATTTTTATGACTTTCTTCAAGATAAGTTCTTTACTTCTTCAGGTAACTTCTATGGCACACCCAAACCTCCTGCGGAGCCAAACTTGGTTCAGCCTGACCTGGTTGACCAGGTTCTGTTTGAGGAGGATTATGGCTCCGAAGTCCAACGAAAGCGAACCACCTCTGTCAGTAAGATGGACCGCAAGGACAGCGTGGTCCCTGAGGAGGAAGAGGATGAGGAACGGCCACAGCTCCCAAATGGCATCCCAGGTCAGTGGACGGACTGTAATGTGTGTGTGCTTGTGTTAACCACAATCAGTATGACTGCAGAGATAGATTTGGGTCTAAGAATTAGTCACCCATGCTGATACAGACTGTGCATCATTTTCTTTATGTCAAAACTTTGGCCACTGTTATATTATTTATTCATATTTTGAATTAACTTTTAGATTTATATGTTCAGTTTTTATTTTAATTGTTGTTTAGGATTTTGTAATTTCCCTATGTGCTTTTGCCTTTTATATATATATATATATAATTTATATATATATTTCTATTGAGCTTAAATTTTATTTTATATTATTTTTCATCATTTTAGTGCTTCGACTTAAACATTTATTTTAGATTTTCCTCTAATATTAATATTGTATTTTTCTACCAGTTCTTTATTTAAAGTAGTCATACTGCAGGATTGTGACCCGAAATATGTGAAACTGTCAGAACTTCATTGAAAATTAAGATTCTTCACAAAGACTATTGGCTATCGGGGAGCATGTCAAATGAAGTGATCAAAGACTGCTGATTTTGCCCTACAAGAAAGATATCTTTAATATTCCCGAAATCTGTCTCAGACAGCAAATCTTTTCCAAACTTGATGTGTGCTTGAGGCTTTAACCTGCAGTCCGCTTTACTCATGTGCAAATGATCAGTCTGAGGCCTTACATGATCTCTCAGAGAGGATCCTTGTCCTTTGCTCAAGGAGAACTCAGCACCGAGAGGCAAGCTTTGCTTAAAAAAGAGCCAAACCCTCTGCTCACATGCTCTCATTAGTTCACAGTATAACCTTATAATCCTTTTGAGATCAGCGGTTGTGCTTTCAAGGCTCGAGGCCTGAAATTGATGCTCTATTTGTATACTACAGTACTTCAGCGTTGCATTTGGTAAGCGAGTCACTGCTCCATAATGGCTTGCTTAATGCGTGAATGATTCATGTCTATGACCCTGGTCTGGATCTGCTTTAAACATAAATGAGCTGTTCAGATGTTTACAGGGCTTTAACTTTTAACCCTTGCTTTTGACTTTATACAGTATAAGCCACTAGTGTCCCCAGGAGGAACCCAGCTTACACCCTCAGTTTTTTTTTTTTTTTTGCCTTAAATTATGTTCTTATACTATTCTTTTGTTGTGTATATCTGTTTGTATATAAGAAGTATGGAATATAAAGGTGTATAAACTGATTTATATACTTTCAGTGCCATGGATTTCCATCTAATACCATGGAACCTCTACAGTACCCTTGTTTAATCTTTCCGTAGATATGGTCGCCTTCTCTTAGCCTCCTTAACACAGTTGTTGTTTCCTGCTATTAATTAAAAGCTGTTGTGTTTGTATAGCCATGTTTGACTGCTGGGACTGGTGAGGTCTTTCCCCCCAGCACTGGCATAAGCCAGTGAAGAGGGAATAGTTGTTGAATATTCGCTGAAGTAAGTAGTCCCTTGGCTCATGTTAAAAGAGTCATTTAACGGGGAGTGTCCTCGCTGCAGAATAGTGTCCTATTTGCTTTAAAGGCTTTCAGTCACTTCAAGTGTGTTTAAAGAGAGGGAAAATGGCAGTGAATTAGTTATCATGCATGCACACACATACTTACTGCTTTTACATACAAACACAGAGAGCTGATGTTACCACGGGCATTTCTTCCTATGCTGTAGCCATTTTTTTAAGCTCTTGTCATATTACTGCATCAAATTATGGACATTTAGTCAATTTTCAGATTTTGAATGATGTCTAAATCTATGCAGAATCCATCAGATTAAAGCTTGCAGTTTTCTAAATTAGTAATGCTTGGTAAGATACCTTAAATCCTTTTGCATGCTAATAACCAAGTCAAATGTTATTTTTATTGCACTTTTCACAATACTGTTTTAAAGCCGCTTTACAGAAAAGTATGATGTTAATGTTTGTAATATCTTAATATTTTCATGCCTAATTGTCACATTTTGCAGATTAGAGCTAATAATAATATAGTTTACATTTTGTGACGATTAAAACAGTCAAGTAGTTGAGATACGTATGCTATAGTGTATATCGCCCTACGTGAGTATTGTATGCATGCGGATAAAGTTGGACGTGCTTATTATATATCCAACTTTAGAAATAGAGCTGGACAATAACAAAGTTACATTTAGCAACAAAATAAAATCAGGCAGATGAGATTTGCTATAGTATACAGCAGGGATAGGCAACTCCGGTCCTGGAGGGCCACTGTCCTGCAGAGTTTAGCTTCAGCCCTGATAAAAACTCACCTGCCTGTATCTATCTAGTAATCCTGAAAACACTGATTGCCTTGTTCAGGTGTGTTTAATTAGGGTTGGAGCTAAACTCTGCAGGACAGTGGCCCTCCAGGACCGGAGTTGCCTATCCCTGGTATACAGTGTATTGCTTTACGTGAGTGTACTGTATGTATGCGGATATACACTCACCTAAAGGATTATTAGGAACACCATACTAATACTGTGTTTGACCCCCTTTCGTCTTCAGAACTGCCTTAATTCTACGTGGCATTGATTCAACAAGGTGCTGAAAGCATTTTTTAGAAATGTTGGCCCATATTGATAGGATAGCATCTTGCAGTTGATGGAGATTTGTGGGATGCACATCCAGGGCACGAAGCTCCCGTTCCACCACATCCCAAAGATGCTCTATTGGGTTGAGATCTGGTGACTGTGGGGGCCATTTTAGTACAGTGAACTCATTGTCATGTTCAAGAAACCAATTTGAAATGATTCGAGCTTTGTGACATGGTGCATTATCCTGCTGGAAGTAGCCATCAGAGGATGGGTACATGGTGGTCATAAAGGGATGGACATGGTCAGAAACAATGCTCAGGTAGGCCGTGGCATTTAAACGATGCCCAATTGGCACTAAGGGGCCTAAAGTGTGCCAAGAAAACATCCCCCACACCATTACACCACCACCACCAGCCTGCACAGTGGTAACAAGGCATGATGGATCCATGTTCTCATTCTGTTTACGCCAAATTCTGACTCTACCATCTGAATGTCTCAACAGAAATCGAGACTCATCAGACCAGGCAACATTTTTCCAGTCTTTAACTGTCCAATTTTGGTGAGCTCGTGCAAATTGTAGCCTCTTTTTCCTATTTGTAGTGGAGATGAGTGGTACCCGGTGGGGTCTTCTGCTGTTGTAGCCCATCCGCCTCAAGGTTGTGCGTGTTGTGGCTTCACAAATGCTTTGCTGCATACCTCGGTTGTAACGAGTGGTTATTTCAGTCAAAGTTGCTCTTCTATCAGCTTGAATCAGTCGGCCCATTCTCCTCTGACCTCTAGCATCAACAAAGCATTTTCGCCCACAGGACTGCCGCATACTGGATGTTTTTCCCTTTTCACACCATTCTTTGTAAACCCTAGAAATGGTTGTGCGTGAAAATCCCAGTAACTGAGCAGATTGTGAAATACTCAGACCGGCCCGTCTGCCACCAACAACCATGCCACGCTCAAAATTGCTTAAATCACCTTTCTTTCCCATTCTGACAGTCAGTTTGGAGTTCAGGAGATTGTCTTGACCAGGACCACACCCCTAAATGCATTGAAGCAACTGCCATGTGATTGGTTGATTAGATAATTGCATTAATGAGAAATTGAACAGGTGTTCCTAATAATCCTTTAGGTGAGTGTAGTTGGACACAGTAGCGGCCTTTGCTGTGTTTCACATGAAACGGGCCTCGCAACAGAAGTGGCCTCCACTTGTGCTCGAAAAAGAGCCCTGCCCCTCCATGGCTATGAATGACCAAACAACTCACTCAAGAGCTGTGCAAAAATAGAGTTTACATTTTGTGAAGATATAAACAGACACAAAGCCGATTGCTTGCTATATATTGCTATATAGTATATATTGCTTTGCATGAGTGTACTCTATGCGGATTAAGTAGGATGTACAATATATATAGCTTTCAATATATTAATATAGTTGAATTTTTTTGATGATATTACAATCAGGCAGTTTGACATTTGCTATATATGTTTAGCAAGAGGTTTGCGTTTATATATATGTGTGTGTGTGTGTGTATGTATATATAGAGTATATATATATATATATATATATATATATATATGCAAATATGATACAAAATTGAAAACTTGAATAATAAATCATTTTTGTTATTAATAACTTAATTATATAATTAAATTGTGGCTATATATTTTTTCTGCTATATTATGTTTTATTAACAAAGTTCGGGAAGATCACTTTCAGATAATCAAACCTAATTAGACACGAGTGGAGCACACTCTGTTAATCAACCCAATCAACGAGTTAAGAGGTGTATATATACAGCAAACGTGCCTCCGTTCGTTGACAGTTTAACAGCATCCGTCCACCACCCCATCTCCTCACTTCTAGTCCTAAATACTCTGAACTCAGAGTACTCCCCCCGTTGTTGTAAGAGTACCCCCGGACAGCACGCCAAATACGCATAATCGTTACTCTGTTTAATTGATGGAAGTGTGAACTTGTGAAGTACCTGAAACAGGAAAAGATCTTGCTTGCACACCATCCTACTTTGACATGCAAAATATCACCTGCCTTAGTTTTGCATTATACTTTTTTTATCTTCTTTCCTTCTGTAGAGAGGACAGAGGAGTGGAGGAAAGCTGTGCCCAGCTACACTCAGTCCAGTGGTGGAGGCAGTGCAGGAGGCAGTGGGACACTGGAGCTCCGCACCTGGAGCTCTTTACCCAGAGACGACAGCCTGGAGCCCCTGCCCTACAACTGGGAAATGGCCTACACAGAGACGGGCATGGTCTACTTCATAGAGTGAGTGTGTGTGGCCATAAGAGGAGAGATTTAGCCTTTATGACTTAATTAACTGCATCAGGTCTGTTGCTGTCACCTTCTGGTTTACTGCGTTCATAAATAAGACCTGTTCATAGCATTGAGAACATTGTCTTTGAAAGGTGAATTTCAACTTTCAGTTACATGATACTATTTGACAGTAATTTTCAGTAATAATTTTGAATTATAAAAATATATTTACATATTCTGTAAATAATAAATAATATTAATAATATCCATTATAGACTTCCTTTTGGATACTTTGAACCAAATGTCTGTCTACCCTTGAACCGAATGTATACCTTGAAGTGTTGATTTATTTTTATTTTATTGTTGTCACAATGCTTAATGCCGTCTGATTTGACACACTGTATATTGTTTTCTGTGTTCATTATTGTTTTCATGCCACTGAATGTCATATGAGATTTGATTCACTATACACAATACCGCAGGATATTCTTTTGTTTGGTTTTTGTGTTTTGTTTTGCATTTATAATGCTACTGTAGTATTACTGCAGAGCGTTTATTTTTTTTTATTGCCAGAGGCTCTTAAAGTGATATTTTGATGCAGTAGTAGTATGCAAAGACATATGTAAATTGTATATTCATACAAAGGTTTTATTTACTGTTTTTAAATTTGCTGCCCGATATTCCCTTTTTTAGGCAGCAATATTTGTTAGCAGGCAGCGCATTCACTGCTGCCAAGATTCTTTTCAGGTCGAATCACAAACTTCATCAACATAGTATTCCAATTTCTATTTTCACAAACAGCATATCACTTTCTCTCCCCGTCTTGCGGATATCTGATGTTTTTCTCACTTTTTCTCAAAGTAGTGTTGCTTTTAAAAGTCAAGAGCAGAGCTGTCAGAACAGAATAAATATAGCTCGCGGTGTGGCCTAGATGCTCTTTAAAGAACAGAGTCAAAGTTCTGTTTCTGTGTGTGCGTTTGGGGTCGCAATCATAAATATTTTAGTGGTTCCAAACATTTTCCAGTTCAGTTTATAAGACTCGTAACTACAGTCCATTAAAAATCTCACACTCTTTGACCCGCCAGGACTTTGTAATGCGACTTTCTTTGACGCATCACATTAGCCCAAATCAGCAGTTCTCAAACTGTTAAGTTAATGCAATGGGAAAAATAGACCTAAATAATACAATTATTGATAAAAAGCATTAGCATTGAATTAATCGACTAATTGATCTATTCATAACAATGAATTGGCTAATTATGGTAGCATACATTTTAAAATAAAGTATTTGTGCGGTTTCGATTTAATAACGTAACTCATTTGCATCAGTGAACATTCAATGCTAGCGATTAGTCAGTTCATGAAGGTTCATTAGCTGAAAGTAGCAGCCTAGTTTATTTTAATGACATAAGAACAGTCTCGCATGGTGTTAGGTAGTCTGCATTTTTAGTTATATATACACGTATTTTATCTAATTACATTTTTTTGTTTCATAGCCACAACACAAAGTCGACTACGTGGTTGGACCCTCGGCTGGTCAAAAAAGCCAAGCCCCCTGAAAAGTGTGAGGATGGAGGTGAATCATTGCATCTACACATTTTTACATGAAGCTCCTGTATGACGGACACATGCAAATAGAAATTCAGTTGCATTATCTACTATCAGATGTGTGCAGCCTTCCACATTCACATGCCAGCACACATAGCAGAGGGCATGATTGCATAACCTCATCTGAATGCATTCCCTTCCTCTAGCCTTGTCACATACACACATAAGCACACATGATGTCTAACAAAATGAAGCCGCTCTTTTAAGCGAGTTTTATAGTCCTGTGCTATATGCTCACTGGTGCACAATACTTTTCTTTGAGTGTGTGTGTGATGCTCTCTGTAGCGTGAACAGCTTTTTTTCCCCTTCTCATTAGTTCATTTGGGCATAATGTACGTACAGCAGAGGACACACACACACACACACACACACACACACACACACACACACACACACACACACACACACACACACACACACACACACACACACACACACACACACACACACACACACACACACACACACACACACACACACACACACACACACACACGACACTCACAAAGCGTGGCTGTTTATTTAACTATTTCCTTTCAAAACATGCAATCTTTTGAAGTCTTGTGTGTGTGTGTGTATATATATATATATATATATATATATATATATATAGAAAAGCGTCAGAGGTATTGTGCTTTGAGTATTTGATCTGATCTGTTTTGTTTTTCTTGTTGTTTACAAAATTTTGTTTATTGAAATCTTATGATACATTATTAAGCACTATAGGTTGTTTTGCTTGTTTAGGGTAGCATTATAAAATATGTATTTTTCTGAAAAATGTTAAATACCCTAGAGATATTCTCCATTATTAAATACATGTTAGCAACACTGGTTATATATTTGAAACAGAATTAAGTTTTCTATTTGGAAAAAGTTATGTAATAAAATAGTGATATATTGCATTAAATGTTATAGTAATATAATGCTGCAGAAATGTTGTAAACATTTAAATATATAAAACATATTAAACATGCAAAATAAATATAATTTACTCATTTAATTATAATTTCAATTTGCTCTCTAAATGTTGCAAACTGGTCATTTATTTATTTTTTTGGTCATATTTATTTAATTATCCTCACCTCCCCCCTAAAGTCAATATAATGTTAGTTAACGTGACATTTTTGTACCAAACAAAAACGGTCATAATTTAGCTTACGACCATTTCACACCCTCTGTAACAGCCAGGCTACTTTTAGGTAAACACCGTAGCTTTGTTATGATTGGCTAACCTATGAAAGTTCAGAGTATTATCACATTCAAAAGATCAAGGAAATTTGATTCTCATGATATGACGGCTTTAAAATGTTGCATGCTGTTGTTAATGATGTAGCGGCAGCCAGAAGCGTGCGTTTGTTGGGATTTGCATATAAACACAATGCTCTCATTCCTTCATCATCAGAACTTCCGTACGGATGGGAGGAGATTGATGACCCGCAGTACGGCACATACTACGTTGAGTAAGTGTTATGATGTGATTGTATTTGTTTTTTTATGCTTATTGAAGCGTAGGTCAGCGATGTACTTACAAAGTTTCTCTTGTCTTCCTCAGTCACGTAAACCAGAGAACCCAGTTCGAAAATCCGGTTCTAGAGGCCAAGAGGAAGCTCGGTTTGGACACTGCAGTCGCGACCCAGACCCAACAGAGGGCAGCACCTCCTCCAGGTACAAGCGCACACCTCCCCATCTGTGAATTTTAACTGAGTTTATGAGTGTAAAGGAAACCGCAAAGACACTCAGCATGTTAGATTTCCCGACAGCAGCCCGGAGACAAACACACGGGCTGCTCGCTGTGTGAATGATTGTGTGTGTGAGGGAAAGAGGACAGAAAGATAAGATTAAAGAACAGTGAGTCATCTGCCATTCTCAATATGATGAATTAAAGATTCTTCCATTACACTGGATGCATTATAGATGTGTTTGAGCATGTGCGCAAAACCTGAGGAAGAGAGAGTGCTGTTTTAGGGTGAATGGATGGAGATATAAATGTTATAGAGATTGCTTTGCAGCACATCACAGGCTGCATTAACATAAAAGAGAACATTAGCATCCATCACGCATTCACATCGCCTCTCTTTGATCAGTCCCTATCTAAAACATGGCTTTACTTCTTCATATTCATTCTGAATTTCTGGAAACAGTGACTGCTGTCCATTCGGGCCAGTAAATCCATATCTACTGAAGTGAACTGTGGTTATCGAAGCAGAGATGACAGTAACAGCAGGGAAAAGGATGACACATGAGTCTGAGGGCTTTGATTGGATGGAGCCTAGTGTAAAATAGACCCTCTATTCAGTCATTATGGGTTGAGGGAAGGACAAGGGGGAAAAGCACATTTTCTTTTACTTTACTGAAACGGTCAGTTACCATGGCAGTGGTGAGACGAGTTTTGGTGCATTAGATAACAAAACCGCAAATCAAGTGCCATCTACAGACACATGACTTGAGCTTTCTCAGAAATATGTTCACCAACATGATTTTAGTGGGTGTATAAACTCAGTGGCCCCTCACACATCCAAGTGTTATATCAATTTTGAACAGTATATATTTTTTTTTTACTGTTTAAAACCTTTTGCGAACTTTGTGACGTTCCTAAATTTTTACGGTTTCTAAATATTTATTAGATTACAGTACCGTTCAAAAGTTTGGGGTCAGTATGTTTATTCAAAAATTTATAGATTTATTTAGCAAGGATACATTAAATTGATCAAAAATGACAGTGCAGACATTTATGATATTAGAAAATATTTCCATTTCAAATAAATGCTGTTTCTATTCATCAAAGAATCCTTACAAATACGGTTTCCACAAAAAAATATGATTGATATTAAATTGATAATAATAATAAATATTTCTTGAGCTGCAGATCAGCATAATTAGAATGATTTCTGAAGGATCACGTGACACTGAAGACTGGAGTAATGATGCTGAAAATTAAATAAACTACATTTCAAAAATATATTAAAATAGAAAACAGTTATTTTAAATTGTAATAATATTTCACAATATTAATGTTTTACTGTATTTTTTTTTTAAAAGAAATGCAGCGTTGGTGAGCAGAAGAGACTTCTTTCATAAACAACTTACTGACCCCAAACTTTTGAGTGGTAGTATGAATAAAATAAATATACATTATTTGTGATTTATTTTATTTAACCTATTTAATTATTATACTTATATATAGAATGTTAAAAACAAAAATATTAATATAATAACATTGATTGTTTTATTATATATATATAACATATTTATTTATTACATATTAACACATAATAATACATATTCATATATTTTCATATTCTATTAATATAATGATAAAGTAAAGCGAACTAACAATTGGTTGCAGGTACAATAGGTGGCAGTAACCGACAACTAAAGTTACTTTTGATCAAGGGATATGGCCCTATCGTAACAATGTAAGCCGTTTCGGACACACAGGAGTTTCCCATGTCTTTGAGTCTTGCTTGCACAATTTTCAAAACCCATTCACCATCATCATTTCCTCTCTTTTCTCTAATCTGTCCTGTCAAAATGACAAAATCAATGTTTTGACAGGCCTTCCTCCCTGTAATAGAGATTCTCAGCTGTCATTACAGCACATGCAATCAAAGCACACACACACACACACACACACACACACACACACACACACACACACACACACACACACACACACACACACACACACACAACCCAAGCTTCTTTTTGCTCAGTTTGATTCTTCTTTTATCGTTCAGCGATATAATAACTTTCCTTAAAGGAAGTACAAATAGTGTGAGTCAGAGCAGTCATGGGGGTAAAACACCAACAGTTACCCCTGTAACTTTCTCTTACTGCAGTGGAAAATTAGCTGGAAAAGTCCACACCCTAGTGATGAAAGTTTTTGAAGGTCATCCAATACTGAGGATGGAAGTGTTTTCACTTCCTCAGTCCTTCTGGGAACCCAAAGGATGGCAGTATATTAGAAGAGTGTGTGAGGTCGAGTCGCTAATGATAAATGTTCCTGTCTACGCTGTCAAAGACAGAGTTGTTAATGGTTATGTTTACTACGCCAGATGTTTGGAATGATTTGCTGTTTTAATTACATGACAGTCATAGGACATTCCATTCTATCTATCTATCTATCTATCTATCTATCTATCTATCTATCTATCTATCTATCTATCTATCTATCTATCTATCTATCTATCTATCTATCTATCTATCTATCTATCTATCTATCTATCTATCTATCTATCTATCTATCTATCTATCTATCTAATCGGCGTCAGTTTGGTTTGAAATGTGCTGGGGACAGAGACGCATTCGGAAGTGCATTTTCAGAAGTGCTGGGTACAATGAAGCATTCATTTTTTTTTCTCTCTTTCGCGCAGGTTATGTTTTGAAAGACGATGTCCTGTAGCTCAGGCATGGCCCCACTTTTCAACAGGCCCACCCAAAAAAAAAAACTAAAAAAAAACTTTTACTATATTCTAATTTTGTCAATAATTATAAAAAAATCGCCAATAAGCTCATAATTTGTGCTAAAATAGTGTTTAGTTTTAAAAAGCATTTTATTTTGATGTTTCTGCGCAAGTTCAGCAGACAGTGAGGTTCGGGTTTGTTCCGATCAGAGCTCGTGAGTGGAGAGCGCATTTCTGAATATTCCGCTCGTTCATTCCGCAGGGTCGCTCGCTCAACCCAGATGTCCTGTTGCCTGGTTCGAAAATATGTGGAATAAGGGCTGCTTCCGACTAAACGTTTTTTTTCCTAGTCGACTAGTAGGCTAGTTGTTCATTTAAGTCATTCGTGGACAAATCGCCCCTTTATATTAATTTAATTATTTATATAGTCTACAGGATAATGAGCTTACGTAATATAGCCGCACTCAAGCGCACAACCGCACGCATAAAGCTTGCCACAAAGAACCGGTAAAAGTAATGATTATGACTGCTCTAAATGTGTCTAAATACGCTGTGAATGTGAATGTGCATTATACGCTGAGTTTCGGTTCATTTATGAGACGAACTCCAGTTTACTCGCCGGCGCCTCCATGTCGTGATTCTGCTATATTCTTATTTATTAAATCCAGGCAATTGGTTCATGAAACATTGATTAAAATTAAGATATAATTAATACAAAACGAAATTCACTTTAAAGAAAGGCAGCTGTTCTGTTTGAGGTCTCTGTGAAAGTTTTAAAGCAGTCTTTTAGTGCCGCTTTCAGAGCGCTCACGTCCGTACCCGAGAACTGACACGTTGTTTTTCCCTCATAAATGCGAACACGGAAAATAAAATAAAATGAATATTATAATGTTTTTTTTGTTAGGTCAGACAATGATTACCAAATTTCTCTCCCATATTGCTCCTCACAACCACTGAAAACGGTCAAGAAAATCGAACCAAAAGTCAAATTAATATGGACGGAAGTTAAAAGTGGTGGGTACAAAATGACTCATGACGAAATCTGGTGGGTAGGCGTCCCCCCCGTCCCCCCCGAAATCGACGCCTGTCTATCTATCTATCTATCTATCTATCTATCTATCTATCTATCTATCTATCTATCTATCTGTCTATCTGTCTATCTGACTGTTTGTCACTGTTTGAAATTTCACTTTTTTTTGTTGCAAATTATCCAGTGGCACTTAAATTTTAATGCACATGTAGCAGCACCATGGACAGACAAATGAATCATCTCAACCATTTCCTCAATTTTTTGAGGAATCCATCTATTTTTATGCACATTTTGGGATATTGCATAAGAAACCACAGAAACACCAAGATGAACATAAAATGTAAAAATGTGCATAAAAGCGTATGCGTTTAATTGAGGCAGATAAGTTATATAAGGCGTTATAAGGCAGATGAGTGATATTTATATCTGATAAGAAGACATAAAACTACGATGAAAACACATTTACCGAACAAATTCCTCGATAAGCACCATGAAAACCCACATGTGCATGACTTTGCCTCAACTGTGAATGTGATTTGATAACTGGACTAACCAGAAGGCATATTTCATTGCATAGCATCTCAAATGTTGGTTTGATCATTTTGAAATGTCTAAGCCAAAGTCTGTCATCAAAATGATTTGGTTTAACTTCCTCCCAGAAGCGTCTCGCATGATTGCATTCCTCAAACACCATAGAACCATTTTCCCAGGAAGTAATGATTTTGTATTCTTGAACACATGGATGATTTTTTTTGAGTGAGGATTTTTGTTCTTGAACTTTGAATGGAAACATTGCTAGAGACTGCATTCATAAATCTCAATTTGAAGTTTATCAAACAGGCAGTATTGTAACTAATTACATTTTAATTAAGCCATTTACATTTTAATGAATGGCCTGTTAGCCATTTATATATATAGTATCTTTAATTTTCTAAAACAAAATCTACAATTTATTTACAGCAAAAGTGCAAACCTCATATAAAATGTATTGAAAATAAAACCATTTAATTTGACCTCCTGAGGTTAATGGTCAAATAAGCACCTCTTTTGGGCTTTGGTTAATGATATTAGGAAAACTATAGAAAAAAGTAAATGTGTGCGTTTGTTTGTGGACTTCACACATTTTTTTATGGATCTGTCATGCATTTTGAAAACATGTTTAACAGCATTTCATGTGGTGTATTTGTTGCTTGTATATTTCAAACACATCTACTATATCAATGTCTAGTTGTTTACAGTTTCGTCTTTGTGCATATTTTATGTGCAGTCATCACAGATGTTCTGTGTCGTCTTCTCTTCTGTCTCTGTAGGTGGAGCGGCTGGTACGCCCGGATTCACTCGGGACCCCACTCAGCTGAAGGGGGAGCTGTATCACACGGCTCTCAGGAAGAGCCAGCAGGGGTTTGGTTTCACCATCATTGGTGGAGACCGACCTGATGAGTTCCTGCAGGTGAAGAACGTTCTCTCTGATGGCCCCGCCGCACAGGACAACAAGATGGCCTCTGGTGAGTGATGCCTAGTTTGGTAAAAGGTGTTTAGGGAAATATCCACAATTCACATTATGGATTATTAGAAAGTTAACCTATTAATTATAATTGTTAAACTGGGATAGGAGAGGCATGTTAACAATAAAGAGCTACAGTGCAATGCATAAGTGAATACACCCATGCTAAAGTTGACTAAAAAGAGGAATAAAAAATCATATTTTGGAAATTGAACTTAATGCCTTAATTTAAAAAATTTGGAAAAATCCAACCTTTAAGGACACCAATTTTCTTTGTGAATGAATAATGTATCGTAAATAAATAAATGTTCTTCCTTAAAATACATGGTGCATAAGTGAGTACACCCCTATGTTAAATTCCCATAGAGGCAGGCAGATTTTTATTTTTAAGTATTTAAAAACAATTTTTTTTAGGATACTATGCATCCTGATAAAGTTCCCTTGGCCTTTGGAATTAAAATAGCCCCACATCATCACATAGCCTTCACCATACCTAGAGATTGGCATGGGGTACTTTCCATAAGATCATCTCTCAATGCAAATCAAACTAGCTATTAGGCTAACTGAAATAAAACCATGCCAATCTCTAGGTATGGTGAAGGCTATGTGATGATGTGGGGCTATTTTAATTCCAAAGGCCAAGGGAACTTTATCAGGATGCATAGTATCCTAAAAAAAAAAAAAAAAAAAAAAAAATTTAAAATAAAAATCTGCCTGCCTCTATGGGAATTTAACATAGGGGTGTACTCACTTATGCACCATGTATTTTAAGGAAGAACATTTATTTATTTACGATACATTATTCATTCACAAAGAAAATTGGTGTCCTTAAAGGTTGGATTTTTCCTAATTTTTTTAATTAAGTAATTAAGTTCAATTTCCAAAATATGATTTTTTATTCCTCTTTTTAGTCAACTTTAGCATGGGTGTATTCACTTATGCATAGCACTGTACACTATTTACCTTCAATGATGGCTTTGTTTACTCACCTTCATATTGCTCCAAACCCATATGATGAGACAAAAAGTTTGATATTTTGTGGAATCTTTTCTCTATAACAGTTGTGTTTTAGTATTATTTATATGCTATCATATTTTTATGAATATTTTGAATGAGCTTTTAGCTTTATATTTTCTGTTTTACACCTTTGATAATTTTGTCATGTGCTTTTGTCAGTTTAATAGTTTTATTTTGTCCATATTACTATAGTTGGCTATAGTTTATTTATTTTTAATTAGCAATTTTAGTGCTTCAAATTTAACTTATTTCAGTTGCCAATGCAACTTTTCTAACTTTTTTGTTTAGTTAAATTTTTGTCATCTAATATTTATATATTTTAATAAAAAATATATACATTTTTAAATTTAGTTTTAGTTAAAGATAAACACCCGGTTACATATAGCAGCAGTTCATTGTGATTACAGTGGGAAGGTCCCAAAAACCTTTAAAAAATATTCTGACTCCACATGATAACCAAAAAAGTCTGAATTTACGTCCTTATTCACTGATAATATTCCATTCCAGTGAGCTGTTATCTAGAGAACTGCTGTGGATCAATGAGTCTGTGAGTGAACAAAAGGAAAAAGTCTGATTAATGAACTGGATCCGCCGATTCATTGAAAAGAAACCAATTTAAAAGAATAATTCATTCACTGATCCCATTCCAAAAAAATTGGAAAATGCCATATACAAGTCACAAGAAATATACAGGTTTGGAACAACATAAGGCTGAATAAATAATGAAAGAAGTTTCTATTTTGTGTGATCTATTTCTTTTATCTATTATCTTTCAAAAGCACAAATGTATTAGAAAAGGTGTTCATCCACTTTGTAATGATTATTTTCTTCAGTTCTTTCTCTACTCATTCCCATGCTGTCAAATTTCCTCTCTTCTAATCCAAGGTGATGTTATTGTGGAAATCAACGGCACACTTGTCTTGGGCAAGACGCATGCTGACGTGGTCCACATGTTCCAGTGCATCCCAATTAACCAGTACGTGGACATGGTCCTCTGTCACGGATACTTGCTCCCCCCTGACGTGAATGCGGACACCGAGGACCTTCCTCCTCCTCCTCCTCCTCCCCCTCCGACAGGAGAGATCGTAACCGCCGTACCCCTCATCAATGGCCAGCCGCTGCTGGTCAAAGGTGACGCCCTCCACGGTTCCTCCCAAGAGCTTCACTATGTAACCACAGATGCCAACGGCCGGCCAGTGGTCGCTGCGCTTCCAGGAGGCATCAGTGCCAACGATAGGCCAGAGACGGGGATGCTGCAACCGGAGCTGGTGAGCGTTCCCATCGTGAAGGGGCCTGGAGGATTTGGCTTTGCCATTGCAGACTGTCCGTTGGGGCAGAAGGTGAAAATGATCCTGGATGAGCAGTGGTGCCGAGGACTGCTGAAAGGAGACGTGATAAAGGAGATTAACAGGCAAAATGTGCAAACGCTGAGCCATGCGCAGGTGGTGGATATACTGAAGGACCTCCCTGTGGGGAGCGAGGTGAATCTGTTGGTGTTGAGAGGAGGTAAGAGAGCAGGAGGGTGTATGGAACATCCCACTGATCTGTTTAGGCCATAAACATGGACTACACAAACAGAAGAAGCCGAAAGTTTACACTGATGGCGGCTCTTGCGGCGATACTGAGAATGCAATGCGCATTTCTTTTGCAATATGACGTGCATTCTAACACAAAACACAGCATAATGTAAAATGCAGCTAGAATCCTTTGCATAATGTTCCTGTAGCTTAAGCATGGCACTAGCAACTTGTTCCCTGGTTTGATGCCCAGGGAACTCATGTTTATTTGTGTAGCACTTTTCACAGTACAGATCGTTTCAAACAGCTTTACAGAAAATTCTATATAACAAATTCTATCTTATTCTAGAGTCCATATTACAATTTAGAGTGATCTGTTATCAGAGCTATCTGTCTAAGTTATGTATTTCAGAAATGTACATAATACTAAATCACAATTAGCTAAAAATTTTATAATTTGAACAATATTATAATTTAAGGCAGAAACAATGAGCTCATTGAAGTAATGAATACTAAATATACATGTTTCGATTATCCTTTGTCCGTAATGACCAGGGAAGTTCATACCTGAACTGAAACAAATGGATAGCTTGATTGCAATGTAAGTCACTTTGGATAAATGTGTCAATCAAATGCATCAATGTAAATGTTCTTGCGTAGAGTATGTTTTGGGCCTTTAGGCAGTTATAGAGTTCAGGTCGAGTAGCCATAGTAGGTAGGCATATGGTGACCAATGGCAATTTCAAGGGGTCTTGTTATCTTTTAAGAAATCACACCACACACACACACACACACACACACACACACACACACACACACACACACACACACACACACACACACACACACTCAAAACGGATCTTAAGCATGCCTCGTAAAAACCCTGCTGAAAAGACTTTAAAGACTTTAACTTTGACAAGCATGAAGTGAATATAAATGCGAAAATGAATAAAACAGTCAAACTATTTATTCTTTGAACTTTCAGACAAGCCTTTGTCAAGCCATCATTCAACACGTCTTCTTTTTCTAGTAAAATTACACGTATTGCAGTTACATACATTTCTGTTTATTTTATTGTTACTTCATGTTTAGTAATTTAAATTCAGCCGAAATTGAAAAATTAACTTAATTCCCAATTCTTAGAAAGAGTACACTGCGAAAAGTCACTTTCTTAAGCCTTATTCGTATAGGACTAGTTTTTTAAATGACGTTGAGTAAAAATTCTAATCACTTGAGTCAACATCTGTGATTTTATGTGCTGATTCGGACGGGACTACATCTCCGTGACGTGTTTATTACAGAGCTGGCAGTGTGTGCTTTCTATATATGGCCGTTACAGAAGTGTGCAAGCTGTGCTTGTGTGCATCACGTATAAGTATATGTCTTTTCATTTATTATTTATTGATATCATTTAGTAAACTTAATGAGTTTATAGCAGTGGATGTTAATAACAAACCAGCATAAATGAGCAGAGAAATATAGACAAATATCTTACTCTTACCTGACACTGATATTAAAATGGGCAGTGTTCGCAGTTTTGTTTTCTGAGAAATTTATTCATTCAACATTATTATGTTTTTTAACAAATAAATATAAAAAAATCTGCCAAAGGGGTAAGAAAAATCAACTTGAATTCTAACCCCATTGTCAGATTTGTTCCCCTTATTTTTAACATGCACTTCACTTAATATTTATACATTTCTCAGAAAACAACTTGCATCCATAACATACTGTATACTGGTGAGCAGCTCCAGTATGCTGGTCTTTTCAGCAGGGAATTGCATAAAGGCTCTTTCCCCTTTTGTCTCTCTTTTTTTATCTCTCCATTTTTCAGCAGGTGAGAAATCATTTACATTCTTTTCCCTCTTCATAATTTTACATTTTAGCCACACTTGTTCTCCTCTCCTCCACGCTCACTTATCATACTCAGGCTTTGTTTCTGTCTCTCAGGAATACATTATGTAAGAATGATGGACCATTGCTTCTGACACAGTTGGCAGGAGAGGCCCCTTTGCATTTTGCACCCACTCTGTGGGGTTGGCTGGGAATTTGGGAAATGAGTCTAGATTACAGGGAGGGGAATTTCAGGATGTGTCTGCAAAGAGTTCTGTGAGAAGTTATTGTCTGCTGAACGAAACAGGGAGGGGGAAAATGAGACAGTGCTTTAATCAGTTCCATTAACCCTCAAAGGCTGAGTGAGTTGCGTCATTCATGGTTTAGTCATTAAATTCAATAGAAATCACACCAATCAAGAGAAAACAAAGGGAATGAATAAACGGCGTGGGTTCAGAATTGACAGATGGAAGTGTAGCTGCGTCATTATTTTATGCATGACTTCTGTCATTTGCAATGTCACTCTCCCTGGAGAATTCATGTGTAGTATCCATCATTTTCTCTATGTATTTTCTCATTTATTTTATCCATCTTTAATGGCTCCTAGATGACGCATGTGTCATGATTAACTCAGCTCGGAATTGGCTCAGGAAACGCCCCACTTTAAAGCACTTGAATGACGTTTCCTCTTTGAGTAGCTTTTTAGTTAGATGGATGGGAATTAATAATGTAGCACTGAAACAATGTATTCTCATGCCTTTTTCATGTTTGATAGGCAACAACCATGAAGTGCTGTCATTATAATAAGGCTAGAAACTTTCTCAGTAATGAGTTCCTGTTTTGTTTTTTTCATCTCTATGTTGAGTGCCTGTTCCCCCATTTTTTCTCTTTCAGTGCTACATGTCTCTCATTTGCCTTTTTTCTGTTTCTAGGTCATACATCACCAGTGAAGAGTTTACGACCTGTGAGTATGATAATAGATTTTCAGAGGTGATAATGACCTTGTAGAACTGAGAAAATGGGAGAATATTATGTTTTTTTTTTGTTTTTTTTGCTTATGAAATTGCTGGTACTTTGGGTTTGGGATTTGAACAAACTCCTTCCTGTAAAATACTAAAGTGTGATAGCTAACACGTTCTGCATCATTTGTACTGGTGACATAAATGAATCCTGTGGCTTGTACTTTTTTTTTGTTGAAGTGATCGGATTTAAAATTTTCAATTGAGTATGATAAAACAGGCAAATAGACTTACATTGAAGAAGGATTCTGAGGGACCAGAATATTATAGAGACTTGTGGGTGGGCACTTTGGATTCTGGCCTGTAAAAAACAACCTAGCAATCACCCAGAACAGCCTAGAAATTCCTAGTAACCACCCAGAAAACCCTAGAAACCACATAGAACACCCTAAAAGGAAAAAAAAAAGAAAAAAACTTGGAAAACTTTGACAACCACCCACTACAACATAAAAACCACCTAGAACAACTGAGAAACACCCTAGCAACCTCCTAAAACACATAAGAAGCAATTATCAAACACCCAGGACATTATAGGAACCACCTTGTAGTAAACATACAAAAAAATAAGAAAATACCTACCAAGAACACAATAGAAATGCCTTAGCAACCACCCAGAACACCTTAGAAACACCCTAGCAACCACGTAAAATACCTTAGAAACCATAAAAAGCAGTTCTCAAACACTCAAGACACTATAGAAACCACCTTGTAGTAACCACAAAAAAAAACACTAACAACAAAACACCTAACAACCACCATAGAAATAACCTAGCAACCACGCAGAACACCCTAGTGCGTTCACCTACAAACATCTAGCGACCACAAGGAAAATCTTAGAAATCATTTACCAAACACCTAGGACACTCTTATTAAATCCACCTAGAAACACCCTAACAACCCCACAAAACCACCTAGTAATGCCCCAGCAACCAGGACAATCTTAGTAACCACATTGCAATCCTTGGCAACCAACTTAATATCATGGTAATGAGTTTTGTGTGTGGACAACATCACTTACATTTTCTACAGTCAATGTAAAAATGTAGTTGCTAAAAATGTAATGCTTTAAAAATCCTGCAACTTGACCAAAAACAAAAACATTAATAGTATGGGTGTGTTGGGCTTCATTTTCCTATGGGTTTCGTGATTTTTTTTCTTTTTTCTTTCTGCTAACCAGACCATGAAGGCAATATCCAACAATAACAATGTTTCTGTAGTCTATCTATCTGTATGATGCTTGCATTCTCTCTAAAGACACACCCAGCAATCCGTTTTAAATGTTACTTGTTCAGGTCCATATCTATGTTCACTCTGCGAGTCACTGTGTGAAGTGGTATTAAAACACGTTTTATTCCCCTTGTATTCCAACAGAGACCGGGGATGAGTGCCAGTACTGAGACTCTGGACCGTTGCCATGACATCATGGTTCCCCAGGCTTTGACCTATCACTCAAACACACTACCATGTAGCTCTCCAAAACAAGACGCTTCCCTCCACTACAGCAAGCCCAAAGCTTTGCCGGAGAGCATAGGTGAGTCTCTGCTCAGCTGAGACAACAAGGAGGAAACTCTTTTATGTTACAGCATCATGATGTTGAAAACATTCTAGTAGGTGGGTCCCCAGCCAGGATTGAAGTTGACAAATATACTTCAATATATATATATATATATATATATATATATATATATATAATTTTTTTTTTATATAAAGGTATTGTTCATCCAAAAATGAATTCTGTCTTCATATACAAATTTTCACTTTGTATCAGCACTTCACAACAAATTCAAATTTTGCAATGTGGTCACCCTGGTCTTACAACGAAAGTGGTGACAAAAAGAACAAAACACTGAGGAACACTGTTCAAATCATAATACAAACAAGAGCTGTGGGCAAATGTATTGTTCTTGCATATATTGCACTAGGATTAACAGGATTAAATTCAGATTTATGAGCAGAAGTTTGAACTTTAGAGTGAGGTGAACTTTACAGTCACCAACCACTATGGCATGGAAAAGAGCAACTACTTATCTCTTTCCCCGCCAGCGTTTTTTGGCGGGGAAAGAGATGCTAGACACAGTGTTAGACCTCATCCTGGGTCGACATTTCATTTGGCAACGTTAGGCAGTTTTGATTTATATGCTGTTTCATGTAGATGATTGTGTTATTTTACACATGCATCTCCTTAAATGCTATCGCTTGTTTCTGCTTCTTTTTCGCCTGTGTTTTGATCCGGAGATTCAGTACTCTTTCAGAGGGTATCATAGCGCCCTCTACCATATAACAGTGAAAACACAGACAGCCGGAATCTTTTTTTCAATGGCAGGGAAAAAAATGTATATCAGCATTTGAGCTTCAAAGAGAATTTTTATTTTATTTTACAATGACATATTTGGGAGAACTATCCTTTTATTTTATTTTTATCTGAATGCAGAGACACAGAAAAAGCCCTATGCATGAATTGAATTGGTTTTACTTTTTTGTGTTGAATTGATGAATGTGGTTTATTCCAATTTATTTATCATACCTCCATGTAAATCTGTCAATTGTTATGCAGTACCTCACTCTAAGGAGTTGGACGTGTTCATTAAGCGAGATCAGGACACAGGCTTTGGCTTCCGTGTGCTTGGGGGAGAGGGCTCAGAACAACCAGTAAGTCCTTCATACTTCTGTAACCACATTACTAAATATTTGTATACATGGACTGTATTTATGTGATTTATTAGCAGATCGACTTTGTGTCTTAGCTCTAAAATGAGCTATCCATTTAATTTCATTAGGTCTACATCGGTGCCATCATTCCCCAGGGGGCGGCGGAGAAGGAAGGCCGTCTGAGGGCCGGAGATGAGCTCGTAGGCATCGATGGCATCATTGTAAAGGGGAAATCTCACAAACAAGTTCTGGATCTGATGACCAACGCAGCACGTAACGGACAAGTGCTTCTTTCAGTGCGCAGGAAGGTCATTTACAGGGGTGAGCACTGCTGACTGACAGGCCTTAGACATAAAAACCAGTGCTGGAGTGTAATTAACTGCCTGAATAGCTTTCATTAAAGGTCAGTCTGTGTAATCTTCTGCTCTATAGATGCCCCAGTGGATGTTGGGAGCGGGGCAATGACACTTGTGAATGGCTCACCTCGGCTTCCCCGCATCCAGGTGGCAAGTGTCAAGGACCAGGAGTCATTTGATATCACACTCCATCGCAAAGATAATGAGGGCTTTGGATTTGTCATTCTCACCTCAAAGAGCAAACCGCCACCTGGAGGTAACAGCAGATTAATTGACATTATTTACACAATTTTTTATTTCATTTGGAATCAAGAACCGGTTCTCATTCAGAATGGTTACATACTAATATTTTATGTAATACATAATACTATGACACTGTTTCCTGCACTAGAATTTTACTGCTATTCAATGTTATGGTTGTTTTTAATTAATTGTTTAAAAAGACACATTTTGAAAAACTATTGTTAGAATACACATTCAGAACAGTTTTTTTTTTGGCAATTAAAAATAAATAAATGGCAATTAAAAAATGATAAGGACACATGGATATTTATTATTTGATTTGATTTTAATTTTATTTTATATATAATCAACAACTAGTAAAGTCAACTATTTTTAGATGTTGTATTATTTATTTTTAATTTAATAATTTAATTTGACCTTAATAGTGGTGGTTTAATGTCATATTGACCGTGTGCTTTATCGTTTTGCATCTCAAAGTTGTTTCTTTAATTTCTACCTTTTTATCACCGCTACAGCCATACACGTGTAAATGGGAGTCTGTGGCAGTTGTATCAAAACTTGTTGCTGTTTTTTGAGCATCTTGTGTCATCACCATTGCATTTGGCATGTTATGTTAAAAATACAGTAGTTTAACTTTTAAAGAGTGTCTTGGGACCCATGCGCTCTGTTCCATTCCGCTTTTTTAGTTTTGCATTGTTGCATTTCCTACTATTAATTCATTATTACTATAAATAAAACACACGCCTTTCTAATTCTGCTAAGTGATTTGCCTAAGTGTGTGTTGCAGTGATTCCTCATAAGATCGGTCGAATAATCGAGGGCAGTCCAACTGACCGCTGTGGGTTGTTGAATGTGGGCGACCGCATATCCGCTGTGAACAGCCAGTCCATTGTGGAGCTCTCCCACAACGACATTGTTCAGCTTATCAAAGACGCAGGAAACTCAGTCACGCTCACCGTGGTTCCTGAGGACGGTGAGTGAGATGATGAAATGTCACATAAATACTGCCGCAGTGCATTTTCCTGCATTCTCAACCTGTGCCTCATGCTTTGATTTGTCACACTAGCTTCAATTAAAATGCTAATATCCACAGCAAAATTTGATATTAATTATGCATGCATATTTAAATTGAACGTTTTAAGAAGGGCACTTACACCAATTACTAGCTTATTTCAAATACAAAGCATGAAAATACACAGTTCATTTTTCTCTGTCATGTTTAATTGGTGTTGGCTCATAGGTACGAATATCATACAACAAAAAAACATTAATCGGCAGAGGCTTTTGGAGTTAAAACGTTCTTGATCTTATTTATTTATCATTAGTATGTCATAATACAGAGGTAAAAAAGACTTTAATACTTGAAGTTATCATTTCATATGACAATCAATCTGTTTTGATTGGCTGTTTAGAGTACAAAGGTCCGCCCTCAGGAGCAAGCTCGGCCAAACAAAGTCCAGCACCGCAGCACAAGATTTTCAAATCCACTCAGGATGAGAGGTGCACTCCACTATTACATATTTACACCACTATAAATGTGCTTATTTCCTATATTTGTTGTAAATTCATGTAAATTCTACAACCATATAGCCAAAAATATAACCTCCAATAACATGTGGAGGATTTAAGTAACACTGCCTTCTGATCTATAATACATGTTGCTTATGTGCAGATATAATTTGGACATGGATGAGATCCGGGATGAGCTCATCTGGACGGAGTATAAAGCTCTTCCCATGAGTGAACAGGGAACGTTGTGTGTCGCCAACTCAAAACAGGTAAGAGTCACACTTATATCATAAACTGTACCTAAACTTTATCTAAAGTCATCACATCTAGTGTAAAATATGATGCAAAATAAAAAAATATTATGAAAAATAATTATATAGTAGGGCTGCATGATATAACGTTTTAGCATTGATATCGCGATGTGCGCACATCACAGGATGTGCGATGTCAATATAGGGATCGTAGTCCAGCAGCCCACTAGTTCGGAACGCAGATTCATGGCAAAGTTTAAACATCATAGAGTGAAAGTTGATCATTTGCATGTGTTTTAAAGTCCTATCAGTTTAAACATCAAGCGCAAGAAGACTGGAACGCACACAGAGCCGTGCAGACAGCACGTGAACACTTGAACGGACACGTGCGCGCAAAATTAAGTTAAAATGCTGAGTCGATTATGTGTTGTAAACAATGGAGAAAGAAAACGTATGTGTATATCATATCCGTGCATTCATCTTAAAGTATACCCGCAGCTGTTTGTGTCACAATGTTACAATTAAACAATGTTAATCAGACAACAAAAGAAAAAGAGAACAAAGGTAAATTATATTAATGAATTAATTATATTAACTATATTTAATTTATACAGTGAAGACTGCAATGTTATTTTACATTTGATAATTCAATTTCTGTACCTGAATACTGTTAGATTTACTTGAAAAACATAAAGCACTGCTTATTCTTAACAAATAGAGCCATTCAAATCATCTGGTGAAATTGCGAAAAAGCTAAATATTGCAATGTCAGTTTTTTCTAATATCATGCAGCCCTAATATATGTCATACTTTATACATATACTAGGTATTTAAGCCAAGACTAAAGTAATTTAATCCAGGGTTATACTTCATATGTTGATGCCATCACTGGAATAAATTGCATTTTGTGTGTATTTTCTACCTAGGGCTGTATTGCGGTTGAGTTGGAGCGCGGCCCTCGTGGTTTTGGCTTTAGTCTGAGAGGGGGAACAGAGTATAACATGGGCCTCTACATCCTGCGGCTGGCTGAGGACGGCCCCGCTCTACAAGATGGCAGGATACACGTCAGTACAGAACACCACTCTTTAATAACTCACATATTGTGGATGGAATCGGCAGACTTTTTGCATCTTCTGCTGCAATTTTAGTGAAGCATCTGCAGAGTGCATTTAAATGTAGTAAAAAGTTAAGGAAAGTTTTAAGAAAGCTGAATACTTTTTTTTACAATCAAAATCAAGTTTTATGTAACAAAGTTCGGGAGGAGCATGTTCTGGTAATCATCCAATCAGCACAAGAAGAAGCCAGTATAAATAAAGCCTTCCCTTACCTCGTGTCTCATGACCACCATGGCCACCACCCCATCACCTCACACTAGGCTGGGTCTGCTCATAGATACCTATGATCTATACATTCATAGGGGGGAGTACTCCGAATTCCGAGCTCGGAGCCCTCCCCCCGGACAGCAAGCCAAATACGCATTATAACATTACATCGGATTTCATTAACATGTGAACTCGTGAAATGTCAAACCGTTGTTTACAGATGTCTTGAGACATGTTGTGAAAGTGCTGTGAAGTACAACCTTATAAGAAGGTGACAATGTTTTTCATGTGTTTGATGATCTTACGCCTGAACGTGTCTCTGCAGGTAGGAGATCAGGTAGTGGAGATCAATGGAGAACAGACACAAGGCATCAGTCACACTAGAGCCATTGAGCTGATCCAAGCTGGAGGAAACAAAGTGCTACTGTTACTGCGACCACAAGCCCTCTTATCAGAGAACAGTGAGTAATGACACACAAACACAGGATACTGCTGCGGCTGATATACAAGCATACTGTAAGAACATCAAGACCACACAAGTTACTTGCTAACTTCAATTTTCTTTCTTTCTTTCTTTCTTTCTTTCTTTCTTTCTTTCTTTCTTTCTTTCTTTCTTTCTTTCTTTCTTTCTTTCTTTCTTTCTTTCTTTCTTTCTTTCTTTCTTTCTTTCTTTCTTTCTTTCTTTCTTTCTTTCTTTCCTCTTCTGTGCAGGTTGTGTAAGCTCATCTGCGATGTGTTACTGCCCCCAGGAACATCATCACTAAAAGCCTCTTTTCCTCTAGGTCTTTTTTTCTTTGGTAATGGGATTTTCACTACACTTTCTATGCTTCCTAATTGCTCAACTTTTTTTAAGCTTTATTGTCCAAGTTTATATTAACAGGACATTATATATATATATTAGAACTGCACGATTAATCGTTAAAATATTGCAATCTTGATTCAAACACCCACATGATCTTATTCTTAAGGCGAGACACTACAGGTGAATAGGGTAAAAATTTTAACTAGCAGATATCACCATGAAACTTTCCCAGTCGATTACCTACATTAAGATGAGAAAAAAATATTAATGTTTAAATATGCAAATAAGGCAATATCTAATTAAATATGCGCTAATTTGCATATATTTTAAAAAAAACCGAAATCTGAGTATTGGATAAAGCCAGGTTAAAACAAATTTTTTCATTGTGTTCACATATTAGATGGGAAAAAAATTACAGAGGGATTTATGGATATCTACTTTTGTTATCCTGTAAATCAGAAAATACTGTCAATAGCCTTAAATTTATTTTCGCCATGTTTTTTTGAATAAAATGTTATATAAATCAGGCTAGAAATAATATATTTACAAATCCCTCTGTAAATGTCTTCATAATATAACTAGGTACAAGACTGGAAAGTGTGGTGTTACTGTAGGTGCTACTGAAGTGGAGATTTCGGACTTGGAGTATGTGAGAAAAGTCATTTTGAGAAAACGGGCTTTAAGGATTTATCATCAGCCAATGAGATTGCGCATTCAGCCCTTTTACTTTCACGATTGGTTACTGATAAAAAGGAAATGACCATATTTGGATCCGACAGGATTGTACAGAAGAGAGAGAGCTTTCCAGCGGTGCATGTGATGACAGGGTGCCGGCAGAGATCGCGGAGCAGCATGTTGATTAAGAACGCGAACTTTTGTTGAATTTATGAGAAATCTACAGACGCAAACAGACAAAGTGTAATAAAATAAAGACCTAAATGTGTATTTCGGACTTTTTTTCACCACAAGTCTGAAAGAAGACATGTTATTGAAGACAAATATCCAAAAATCTCAAAATTGACCAGTAAAAAACCCCCCGATGTTTTTGCCTGCCGTGTCTCGCCTTAAACGACAACAATTCACCTGTGTCTATGTATCGATTACATCGTTACATTACCAGGCGGCAAGTGACTGTTAAAAATGTATTGTCATTGAATCATTCATTCAAGAGTTTCGTTCAAAAACGCTGATTCATACAGTAATGAAACAAGTGAAAAAATTATGAGCGAGTCATTGAATCATTCATTCAAAACTGATTTATATAAAAAAAAAAGTCATTCATATTAATTCAACATTTTTAAATTGACTGCAGTACTTAATATTTTGTTTAATTGGCTGCTCAGAATCGTGATTTCTATTTGAAAAAAAAACAAAAATTATATATTCAGAATCGTGCAGCTCTGATATACACACTGGCAATTACATCATAACCACCTAAAACACTCTAGCAATCACCCAGTACTTCCTGTCAGCTTCATAGCAATGCATGTGCAGACAACCACAACAACCTAGCATTCTGGAATTAAGCACATGTATGCAAAATCACTTTGCATAAAAAAATAGGTTATCATGATAAATTTTAATAAGGCTTTAATTAGTTGCAAATCTTTTCACCCTTAGGTTCTACAGGAGATGTTATCCTTCCTGATCTGCCGGAATCCAACACTTCCAACATTCCTCTCAGTTCTCCTCTCCTTCATCCGTCATCCACCTCAGCGAAAAAGGGAACGCCAGACCTGACAAGCTCCTTCGCCCGTTCTCGCGGCTCCTTGAATCTGGCCTGCGAGGATCCTCGCACTAAAGACAGCAAGAGGGAGAAAAGTGCCAAACCACGAAACACCAGCTCTTCCAGAGTCTCGCAGCAACGCCGCATTAAGAGTCGGTCCGCAGAGGATCTCCTTGATCTCGGAGAAACAGAGAAACCCAAAAGCCCATCCAAAGCCAAAGACAAAGCTTGCAGCTACAAAGAAAATCTGAAACAAAGCACTCAAGACTCCCACAAGAACAGAAAGTCCTGCCAACACAGTCGCTCAGTCAGCCCCCAGAAGTCAAAGCGTGAAGGACAGGAAGTGGTAATTGGCGAAGCGCAGGGACAGAAAGAGGAATGCCGTGCGAAGGGGAGAACGAGCGTGGACCAGAGGAAAAGTGATGCTGAAAGGAGGAAAAAACAGGAATCTAGAGGAAGGAAGCGAAGTGAGGCCCAAGAACGGGAGGAGAGGTTGAGAGCTGAGAGAAAAGTGAGGAGCAAAGAAGAGGATGAAGCAGTTGAGCCAATAGGGGAAGCTAAGCTCAAAAGCACCCAAAAGAAGAAAAAACAGGAGGGAGACAGGAGGAGCAAAAAAACTAAGGAAAAGGGATCTTTGAGGGATCAAAAGGAAGAAAACAAGGAAATGATTACAGACAAGGATGAAAACAAAAGCAAAGGAAATGAGAGTGACGACATTGTCACCACAGATGCAGCTTCAGTCACCACTAGAGCGAGTCTAGTGTTTGATCACCCAGGACCCTTAAACAATGGCCTTTGGAAGATCCCTAGTTATGCGCGCATTCTCACTCACGAGGAGGTGATGCGAGATGTTTGCGAGCAGATTGAGGATACTTGGGAATAGAAGGTTTAAGACCAGAAACATATGCACGTACGTGAATGCAAACGCTTCTAGCTAAGTTATTCATGCATTATAAGGCACATTAGCAGAAACTATCTACTGTCATGGTAGAGCAACATCTCGAAGATAATCTTGCTGAGCAAGTTAGTAAACTTTCGACATGTTTATAGCTAGCTACCTGAATTACAACACATCTGGTTTATTGGCACATTCATTTGAAGAAAACTATTGGCCCCTTGACTACAAGACTAAACATCTTGTACTCAAGGGAGTTTTCTTTACAAGTGTATGTCCAATGGCTCAGTGTTACAAGAACTTGCATACTTGTGCAGAATGTTATTGCCTAACTTCTCTTAACGGGTTGCCGACACTGTAAAAAAATCAAGTTGGGAAAACTCAAAACCGTACACAACCAGCTTCAGGACTTTTTTTGAGAATACTCAGGTTGTCAGGTTATCCGATTATTGAAATTATGGGTCATTCAACTGAAATCATGCATCCATAGAAAGCAAATGCTGGTCAGGGACTTGGTTCTGTCCATCAAATTGTGATTGGACAGAGGCAGGTCTGAATGGGAGCATGCAGTCATGCTGAATTTTCATTTCATGGCAACTTTTAGCTCTTGACTTGTTTAAAGCTAGCTATCCGAGTAATAAACAATCTGGTTTAAAGGCACAGACAAGGTCTTACCTTTATCACCTGATTGAATAGAGAGGTTTATAACCGCCACAAAAACGCAAGCTCTATATGTACCTTCAGTGCATAGGCCAAGCATTCACACGTTTGTTCACATACTTCCCACAAATATGTTTTTGGCCTTACACCTTGTTTTTCTCCAGGTGGTCTCCCACCCAGGCGCCGTACAGGCTTCGCTTATGACGTGAACCATGTTCATGTCCTTCTCTTTGGACAGTGGTCGGCATGAGCTTCTCATTGAAATCATTTATAAATGTTTGTAATCAGCAGTCTCACTGTTGCACAAACAGACTGATTCAACATGAGGCTTCATCCAAACCGCTTTATGGAGATCATTGCTTAATGATCTCCGACAGGCAATTTCTGAGGCTTTGTGGTCAAACGCATGGAGCTCCATTTTAATTTCCTTCAAGCCAGCTGACATTAAGCAACACAAGGACTCTCCTGACATCACAATGCAATCCTTCCTTATGCAATTTAAGAGAACACGGCACGCCCCATCAATCACCAAATCGACAATGCAAGTTTGTTTCGGTTAAAAACAGCACGTCCTTACCCCAAAGAATCTTTTTTTTTTCTTTTTTTCTGCATGCAAAGTTAAACACACAAACTCCTTGTTTTGTTGCATGCCTTTTAGACCCGTGCAGGTTGTCTCTCTAATGTTTCCGAACCTTGTAAATAAGAACTGTTGTGATGATTGGGGGCTTTACCAGGGACTTTTCAGACTGTTCTCTTTCTCTTCCATGTCTTTGACTCCCTGATCTCCAAATATTATAACTGCAAACGACCAGAAACTTGTGCTTTAAGATACTAAGAAGATGATCAAATGTTTTATTTCTTGAAATATGTATATGAATAGATACATGTAGCTATAACAGATTGTGACATTGATTTCGGTGTAGAGATCCAGGCTCTTGCTAAGCACCGTGGTAGTTTTACCTTGTAGCAACTGTTTTGACTTGTCACAAAACAAATGGTACATGCAAATGTATTTTTAAATATTCTATGAAATCAGATTTAATATAGTAAATATTTATTTTATTTTTAATTTTTTTTCCTGTACATGCATGTCCAGTCTGATAAAGATGAAGACAAGCAGTGCAAGCAATTCAAGCCCTCAGTTATGAAGCTATACTTTATGCTGGTCAACCTTTGATTTATGACCACCAGAAGCCAATGCACATGGGTGAACCTCGTAAAGGGTGTAAAGGGGCCATATTTCATCTCAAATTCAAAAGGAAATATGGTAACACTTTACTTAAAGACATGAAGTATGATGCATTATAAAAGTATTCATAATGTACAGTACATTAAAATGCATTATTTATTTACTCCTAAATAATTGTAACCAAAGTTAAAATGCATTATATTTGCAGATTCCTTGTTACATCTGAAATTGGTAGTTTGTCATATGTTTTAATGCAAATTTCTAAAGGTGTGTTTAATGGATAGATAAGTATTATGATTTATTATAACTGTGGTTACAATTATTCCACCATACAATGCAGTATAAGAAGGATTAAAATGCATAATTAATTAATTTAAAAATGATTTTATAATGCTTTATATATAAAAGCAATAAGTAAAGTGTTACTTATACAAAAATATTTTGCATTAAGAAAATGAGGCCTGTTTTACCTTTAACTTACACTTAAAATATTAAAAGATGTGTGTGTGTGTATATATATATATAATTAATTAATATTAATATTAAAATAAATACATTTAATATTGCAGTAAATAATGAGAATATAAAAGCATATCATGGATCAATTACAGAGATTTTTTTAGGCGAGAAACGTGCTTACATTTTATGCAAGTAATGTCACAATGCCAAAAATCCTAAGAATAGACTTCATTAGGCTTCATTGTCTTTATGCAAATGAAGGTGTCTTTCTTTTTTTTGGAGGTGAAATATGACCCAGACAGGTTTTTTGTGTGTGTGTGTGTGTGTGTGTGTGAGATTCACCCTAATGTGAAAAGAAATTCACTGTCTGAAGTAAAAATAGGATTGTTGCGGGTATAATGTCTTCTAACTATTTATTTGATGATCATCAGCTAATTTTGTACATGCTTGCATCACATGATCAGTTGTGGGAGGTTTCTGAAAGGGCTTATTTATTGGGGTTTTGAGGTCTGAAATGTGGCCAAGATTAATGTGTAAGGTGTGAATTCATAGGAAATTACATGACCTATCAATACCAAAGGACTGGTGGCCATTCCATATGTGTGTAAAGTGACTATGACCTCAGGGTTTGGCTTTGAGATAAAGGATGAGAACGCAAACTAATTACAAAGACAAGATTATTGATCACGATTGTGGTGGTGTTATATTGTGTTTTTGTGCATATGACAGACTTCGAAACTTCGACGACATGAAGAAATGTCATAAAAGCAATGTTAGCATCAATGTACATAACTCATATCAATGTTCATAATTAAAAGTTAGGCCTAGAATCACCTCATATTAGACTAAATACATATGGTCTCAATATAATGTGGTCTGATTCATGTAAATGTTTAAATATTGTACAGCACCTTTATAAAAAATAGCTGAGTGCTCTCTCAGAACCAAGAATAGAAATATGTACATTTGTGCCGTTATTTTTCTAAGTAATTATTTAAGAATGGGAGGAAATATTTAAAGTCAGTGTAATGAAAATAAAATCATATCCTGGTGTTCTGGTCATGTAAAGTTTTATGCAAAATCAAATCAAATGTATTTTTGAAAAATCAAGCGAGTTTCTATATTATTTGACTGGTCTTTTAAAGGTGCAGTAAGTGATTTCTGAGAAACACTTGATATTTGAAATCGACACTCAAACAAACACACCCCTGCCCAATAGAAACACACACCTCCCTTCATTGCTTCGCCCCCCAAAATAACGGAACACACTAACAACACACTAACATGCAGCTGGCGCATCAGACAATGGATGAATCAGCTGTGATTCAACAACAACAACAACATATCTTGCTTCTGTGAAACATCAACAACCAGTGTTACTCACGTATTGAGCAGAATCAAAGCAACCTCAATGTCCGGTTTCAGGCCTTCCCACTTTAACGTTTCTCCGGTGCTTTTCCAAAATTAACGTGCGTAGCACTTGCCTGATCATAACCCTTCTTTTTCCAATATATTCCACTGACCCTTTTCTCTTTGGTAATATCTCAGCCATCTCTCTTTCCATAGTCTTTCTACAAAATATCCGTGCTTGCTCACTCTCTCTCCTCCCCTATCACAAGCGTATACGCCCCTTATTTCTGATTGGCTACAAGAGTGTTGTGCTCGGTGAATCCACATTGTTTTTTCTCCTATTAACAGAGTCAGGACCATGTGTAAACACATTTTTTCATCACACACATACACACACAGAATAGACATCTAGCATATATTCACACAGTGATGATTTAAATGTTCAACTGTGTTTCTCAGAAATCGCTTACTGCACCTTTAGAGGGATGGTTCACCCAAAAATGAAGATTCTGTCATTAATTCCTCACCCTCATGTCGATCCAAACACGTAAGACTTTCGCTCATCTTCAGAACACAAATGAAATTCTTTTTGATGAAATCTGAGAGCTTTCTGTCCCTCCATTGACAGCTACGCAACCACCACTTTGATGCTTCATAAAGAGATCGTAAAAATAATCCATATGAATTGAGCGGTTTAGTTAAAATTTTATGAAGAGACTCGATCGCTTTATATGAACAGATTGAATTTAAGCTTTTATTCACATGTAAGCATTGATCAGCAAACTCAATTGAACCTGCTTGACGCGCGACAAACCTCATTGGTTCTTGCTGAAGCTCAAACGTGCTGCGTAACACGAGAATGAACCTCATTGGTTCTTCCTGAAGCTCAAACGTGCTGCGTAACACGAGAATGAACCTCATTGGTTCTTCCTGAAGCTCAAACGTGCTGCGTAACACGAGAATGAACCTCATTGGTTCTTCCTGAAGCTCAAACGTGCTGCGTAACACGAGAATGAACCTCATTGGTTCTTGCTGAAGCTCAAACGTGCTGCGTAACACAAGAATGAACCTCATTGGTTCTTGCTGAAGCTCAAACGTGCTGCGTAACACAAGAATGAACCTCATTGGTTCTTCCTGAAGCTCAAACGTGATGCGTAACAAGAATGAACCTCATTGGTTCTTGCTGAAGCTCAAACGTGCTGCATAACACGAGAATGAACCTCATTGGTTCTTGCTGAAGCTCAAACGTGCTGCGTAACACGAGAATGAACCTCATTGGTTCTTGCCTGAAGCTCAAACGTGCTGCGAAACACGAGAATGAACCTCATTGGTTCTTGCTGAAGCTCAAACGTGCTGCGTAACACGAGAATGAACCTCATTGGTTCTTCCTGAAGCTCAAACGTGATGCGTAACACAAGAATGAACCTCATTGGTTCTTGCTGAAGCTCAAACGTGCTGCGTAACACGAGAATGAACCTCATTGGTTCTTGCTGAAGCTCAAACGTGCTGCGTAACACAAGAATGAACCTCATTGGTTCTTGCTGAAGCTCAAACGTGCTGCGTAACACGAGAATGAACCTCATTGGTTCTTCCTGAAGCTCAAACGTGATGCGTAACAAGAATGAACCTCATTGGTTCTTGCTGAAGCTCAAACGTGATGCGTAACAAGAATGAACCTCATTGGTTCTTGCTGAAGCTCAAACGTGCTGCGTAACACGAGAATGAACCTCATTGGTTCTTCCTGAAGCTCAAACGTGCTGCGTAACACGAGAATGAACCTCATTGGTTCTTCCTGAAGCTCAAACGTGCTGCGTAACACGAGAATGAACCTCATTGGTTCTTCCTGAAGCTCAAACGTGCTGCGTAACACGAGAATGAACCTCATTGGTTCTTGCTGAAGCTCAAACGTGCTGCGTAACACAAGAATGAACCTCATTGGTTCTTGCTGAAGCTCAAACGTGCTGCGTAACACAAGAATGAACCTCATTGGTTCTTCCTGAAGCTCAAACGTGATGCGTAACAAGAATGAACCTCATTGGTTCTTGCTGAAGCTCAAACGTGCTGCGTAACACGAGAATGAACCTCATTGGTTCTTGCTGAAGCTCAAACGTGCTGCGTAACACGAGAATGAACCTCATTGGTTCTTGCTGAAGCTCAAACGTGCTGCGTAACACAAGAATGAACCTCATTGGTTCTTGCTGAAGCTCAAACGTGCTGCGTAACACAAGAATGAACCTCATTGGTTCTTCCTGAAGCTCAAACGTGATGCGTAACAAGAATGAACCTCATTGGTTCTTGCTGAAGCTCAAACGTGCTGCGTAACACGAGAATGAACCTCATTGGTTCTTGCTGAAGCTCAAACGTGCTGCATAACACGAGAATGAACCTCATTGGTTCTTGCTGAAGCTCAAACGTGCTGCGTAACACGAGAATGAACCTCATTGGTTCTTGCCTGAAGCTCAAACGTGCTGCGAAACACGAGAATGAACCTCATTGGTTCTTGCTGAAGCTCAAACGTGCTGCGTAACACGAGAATGAACCTCATTGGTTCTTCCTGAAGCTCAAACGTGATGCGTAACACAAGAATGAACCTCATTGGTTCTTGCTGAAGCTCAAACGTGCTGCGTAACACGAGAATGAACCTCATTGGTTCTTGCTGAAGCTCAAACGTGCTGCGTAACACAAGAATGAACCTCATTGGTTCTTGCTGAAGCTCAAACGTGCTGCGTAACACGAGAATGAACCTCATTGGTTCTTCCTGAAGCTCAAACGTGATGCGTAACAAGAATGAACCTCATTGGTTCTTGCTGAAGCTCAAACGTGATGCGTAACAAGAATGAACCTCATTGGTTCTTGCTGAAGCTCAAACGTGCTGCGGAACACAAGAATGAACCTCATTGGTTCTTCCTGAAGCTCAAACGTGATGCGTAACAAGAATGAACCTCATTGGTTCTTGCTGAAGCTCAAACGTGCTGCGTAACACGAGAATGAACCTCATTGGTTCTTCCTGAAGCTCAAACGTGATGCGTAACAAGAATGAACCTCATTGGTTCTTGCTGAAGCTCAAACGTGCTGCGTAACACAAGAATGAACCTCATTGGTTCTTCCTGAAGCTCAAACGTGATGCGTAACAAGAATGAACCTCATTGGTTCTTGCTGAAGCTCAAACGTGCTGCGTAACACAAGAATGAACCTCATTGGTTCTTGCTGAAGCTCAAACGTGCTGCGGAACACAAGAATGAACCTCATTGGTTCTTCCTGAAGCTCAAACGTGATGCGTAACAAGAATGAACCTCATTGGTTCTTGCTGAAGCTCAAACGTGCTGCGTAACACGAGAATGAACCTCATTGGTTCTTGCTGAAGCTCAAACGTGCTGCGTAACACGAGAATGAACCTCATTGGTTCTTGCCTGAAGCTCAAACGTGCTGCGAAACACGAGAATGAACCTCATTGGTTCTTGCTGAAGCTCAAATGTGCTGCGTAACACGAGAATGAACCTCATTGGTTCTAGCACGTCAATCGAACATGCTTGAGCTTCCGTTTACCACAACTGATGTGTGAGTTGCTGAATGCTGATATGTGAAAAAAGGCCTAAATTCAATCTGGTCATCATATAAAGTGATTGTGTCTCTTCAGAAAATTTTGACAAAACCGCTCAATTCATATGGATTAGTTTTATGATCCCTTTTTATGAACTTTTTGAAGTGTCAATATGGTAGTTGCGTAGCTGTCAATGGAGGGTTTGGAACGACATGAAGGTGAGAAATGAATGACAGAATTTTCATTTTGGGGTGAACTAACCCTTTAAGGGTCAACAGCCCACTTTTACTGAAAATGAAGTTCAATGGTTAGTCAAGCACACGTGGGCTCATTTGAACTCTAAAACAGATGTGTCCGACTCTCAGAAAAATCTCAATTTTGTGACTTGCCGCTACAGAATAATGATGTTATCAAAGTATAGGCCTGTGAAGTATTAGTTCATTGCTATCGTTTCTATATTTAACATCAGCACATTTCAATTAAGATCATTTTCTGCTGAGCATTGGAAAAGAAAAGGCAGCGTGACCAAGCCGAACGCACACAGATAAGACATATGTTTGACTAATTTCATTATTTTAAGATGGCTTGAAGCCATACGATTTAAAAAAAAACACAATGACTGTGACATTTATTATCCCAGCTCAAGTTGTCTACAGAAAGTGTTATCCCGGTCTGTCACGCCTACAGCATTGTCTAGATGATAAAACCTATGGCCTGTCACACACAAAGTGTAGACTACTTTAATGGCTTACAGTAAAGAAATATGCCAGTCTAAGCAGCATTTGTTCTGCTGAGTTAAGCAGAACACTGCTGTCTCATTTCATGATTGCTCAGCGATGTGTAAAAGTACTCAGTCCCGTAGAGACTGAAGGAGGTATTTTAGGCGGAAGCAGAGATATAAAAGAGCCGATAAATGTATCGCAAACCACTGAAGCAGTGGTGAGAATGGATGATAAATGTCTGACAGGTAAAATGTATTAGGATTATTTAACACGCAGTCCTTACGGATTCTGTGAATTGCCACCAGGTGTCACTGACGAGTCGTTTCCATTGAAACATGTCACTAATGTGAGAAAACACTAGCTTGAATGGTGTAATAAAAGTTTACACGCTTGAACGAATGAACATTTTAGTATATTACAGTTATATAATTCAAGATTCTTGTTAAAGTTTAAATGTTTACCTGTGCTATAGTTACAATTTGTAAAGTTGTATTACATTATAGAACATTTTTACAGAAAAAAACTGGCAGCTGCGGTTGCCAGAATAATTATGTTAAAGGTGCATTGCGCAAGAGTCTGAGTTTTCACAGAACTACGCCCCCTCTGGCGGCAAGCGAAACTGCAACCAGAGGTGTGCACGCTCACGGACCACATGCACACGCACGAGCACGAGCTGGTCATAACCCAAGGAGCATCAGCCGCACAAATCTTTTGTTTACAATCATAATGTCTTCAGAGGTAATAAAGTTTTAAATCTGCAAGTAATTTAAAATATGTGAAAGGAAAGGCAATTGAGTAAATAACACACTTATGTGTGAGGGAAAAAATGGGGGTAGTAGAAAACTTCCGTTTTTTATTCCCATCTATCTCCATGTTGAACTGTCTTATGTGTTTACTGTATCCACTTATGACTATTATTATGGAAACACGTTCATGAACAATATAAGTTATTACTTTGTAAAAGCTCAAAATAGTAATCATGATACCATACCATACACAGTCGGTCAACAAAGTACACCCAAATGTCTCAAGGTAATAAACAATCAAGTGGCACTATGACGTTACCATAAAAGCCAAAGAGGCTAATCCGCCGAAGATTTGCGGGGGTTTAGCCTGTTTTATTGATCAGCTAAGTAGCATATTCCAATAGCAATACATCGTATAATTTGCTCAAAATTTGTGTCTAAGTATCTAACTTATATATCAGCATTTTATATCACAATCATTCTGAACCTGATCACTGACAATGGTAAGTTAGTAAAACCTATTCCGATTGTACATTTATCTAGCTTACGCTAAAGCATTACACATTTTATGGATCGTCATTTATTGTCATTATTGGCCGTATCAGACATTAGAGAATGGGATATATCTTACCTTTTTATCAAGAAAAAAGCCAACTGAGGATCCCGTTTGAGCCCTAGCAGACCGGAGATCTCTCCATTTGTTGAAAGCCTTCCCTATGTTTACTCTCGTCTTACCCCGACGCCTGTCTGACTCCAATTTGGACCTTTTGGTTGCACTAGACAAAAGTTCTCTTTTTTTATATTACGTGGAGTTTGCGTTGGTGTTTGAAATGAACTACAAGCCGGTCTCTTAGAATCCATTTTCTACGGAGAATGGCGGCGTCGGCGCATACACAAACCTGCCAGACATATGAGCGTGCCGTGAACGCGCATGACGTCACGCCCAGTCTCAGATTCCGACCCGAATCCCTCTTATTTATTTTACTGTACAGGATTATAGAGGCAATCGCAGTGATCAGAGAAGGGCTCATTCAGACCATCAGGCAATTGTTTAAGCATGTATGGGTTAAAAAAAGGGGATTTTTAACATGAAAAGATGCGCAATGCACCTTTAAAAAAAAAAGACAGTAACAATATAAAAATATGTATAGTACAACATGTACATTTTACAGTTTGAAACTGTATACAGACTCACATAAATCATTTTAAGCAGGTAGGCTAAACTTTTTTCATTTTTTTAGCTGAATTAGAAAGGCTTGTATCTTTAACATAATACTGACAATCTCCATAAAACATGGGGTTAAAAAGAAAAAGACACATGAATCAAAGTTCATCACAAGTACAAGTTGAGGTAAACGCCATCATTGTAACCATGGGGATAACGCATTACAACTAACGCGAGTAACGTAATCAGATTACTTTTTTCAAGTAACTAGAAAGTAATGCATTACTTCACTAAATCTACAACAGCAGGTTACGACAACAAAGCAAGTGACTTTGTTTTCCTATTTATTGGCTGACACCTCTCCTGTCCCGCAGGTTGATAGTGCAGCTGTTTACATAAATACTTTTATCCAAAGCGACTTACATTGCATTCCAAGGTACACATTTACATTCTTATCAGTTCTTGCTTTCCCTGGGATCTGAGCCCATGACCTTGGCGTTGCAAGTACCAACACACTACTGTTTGAGCTACAGGATTAGCATGTGTTTTGTGCTGTGTGAACATGATGGCTATTGTAATAATTCGTTACATTTATATAGCGCTTTTTCTGAGACCTCAAAGCGCTTTACATAGATGGGGGAATCTCCTCAACCACCACCAATGTGCAGCATCCACTTGGATGATGCGACGGCAGCCATATTGCGCCAGAACGCCCACCACACACCAGCTTACTGGTGGAGAGGAGACAGTGATGAAGCCAATCAGTATATGAGGATGATTAGGAGGCCATGATGGACAGAGGCCAAGGGGCAAATTTGGCCAGGATGCCGGGGTTACACCCCTACTCTTTTTCGAAGGACATCCTGGGATTTTTAATGACCACAGAGATTGTAGATCTAAACTAAATGAGAGCATGCATTTACTCATCTCACTTGCACAAAAACAGATTCTGTGTTCCTCAAAATGAATAAAAACAGTGAAATGCAAACTCAGAATATTATGCAAATCTGCAATAATTAATGTGTTAAATTACACAGATTTACTGTATTTAATCTCACTTTGCATTTCCTTCAGGCCGAGGCTTATTCTTTTACATTTTGATGTGAAAGGGCCTTTCAATTTGCAATTTTTTTTTTTTATTTTTTTTTTTTAACAAGCAAGCCCAGCCCAAGTGAGAAAAAGTGACACATTACTTTCCATAAAAAGAAACCAAGTAACACAATTATTATTTTTTTTATAGGTAGTAACACACTGTAATACAGGAAGCTTGTTTCCGCCACTGAATAATAAATAAATAATAATAATTGCGACTTTTTATCTCACAATTCTGACTTTTTATATCAGACTTTTTATAGCACAACTGCGATATATCAAGTCAGAATTGTGACTTTTTTTCTCAGAATTGCGAGATATGAAGTCAGAATTATGAGAAATAAAGTCGCAATTCTGAGAAATAAAGTTGCAATTGCGGGATATAAAGTCGCAATTGCGAGAAAAAAAGTCAGAATTCTGACTTTATAACACGCAATTCTGACTTTATATCTCGCAATTCTGACTTTATTTCACGCAATTCTGCCTTTATAACACGCAATTGCGACTTTATTTCACACAATTCTGCCTTTATATCTCCCAATTCTGAGAAATAAAGTCAGAATTGCGAGATGTAAACTCGCAATTGTGAGATAAAAAGTCGCAATTATCTTTTAAAATGTTTTATTTTGTGGCGGAAACAAGCTTCCATACTTACCTTCCCTTCCCCAATGAAAAATGATAATTTTTGAAACAGAAAATGTAAGGGAAACAAAAGCTTCAAGAGGGAGCAAGGCCAAACTAATAAATAAAAAGGTTCTAACTGAATTTTAATCTTTTAAAATGACCTATAATAAAAAAAGAAAATGAAAAGAAAAACAGCAGTACTTCCCGTCAAAAAAAAAACAAACAAAAAAAAAAAAACAGGAGAAAACGATGAAATACAAAGAAAATGGCACCCACTTCCCCAAACAGTTCAACTAACAGAAAAGAAATAACAAATTAAAGCGATTTCTGAGAAACGCTTTTGATATTTGAAATCACCAAAACAAACACGCCCCTGCCCAAAAGGATATTGATAGCGGCGCCCCCAAATTCCCGCTATGCAGCACAGGCACCTCCCCCCTCATGAGTGATTGGCTACAAGTGTGTTTTGCTGCTCGGTCTGATCCACTTTCAACAGTGTTTCTCAGAAATTGCTTACTGCACCTTTAATCTGTCAGCGAAAGGTAAACCAAAGCACTTTATTTTTGGCATAAACAGTCCAATACTTTCAGTTCAACACGCGCTTAATATCAACTGATTAATAACATCAAAGAAAAGCAACAGTTGGGGCAGACGAGAAAGAGTCATAAAACATAAAACCCTATAGGCCTACATAACTGATAACAAAAAAAAAAACTGAGAAGAATTATAAAGAATTAAAATGAAAAGTTCTGGGAATGTCAGTTTACGGCTTTTCAATATAAATTATAAGATGATTTGTTCTTTTTAGTACATTTAACAGTACTGTACAATTACATGTAATGTTTTATCTAGCAGTTTTTCCTTACTGTTAACCAATCTTTTACTGTAGATTTTTTTTTACAGTTAAAATTACAATAATTTTGTACAGTGTTCAGGAAATGATGGAAAGAACAACTAACCACTTGCCATTTTTGAACTTCACCCACTTTGCACTTTAATGGCTGTGGACAAGCCTGATGATAAACAGAGCAGGTTCTGCTATAAATAAGGAAAGGCAGAATTAGGTTTTATCTCCCTGCTCAGATGAAGAGAAAATGGGCGGAGTGTGTGTTTTTGAGATAAGAGCAGCAGAGACCACATTTGGAGTCTGTTATAAATGTCTAACCCCTTTTCTGACTGTTTCAAATAGTTGAGGGAATGGAGGACATTTAGATTCTCTGATAAAAGAGGAAGAAAATACTGCGTACATTGGCACTATCATACGTGTGCATTACAGTTTCCTTGGTATTTATTTAACTTTGACTTTCTGGAAAGATATGATCAGAGTTTTTTTCTGAAGGGTCAGCAGTGCTTCAAGGTTCCCTGTTTGAATCATTCAACTTTTTTGTGGTTGAAAACACACAGAAACCATGGTTTTGATAGCTATGGAAATACAAACACTGAAGTTAGCCATGTATCCTCAAAACATACATCAGAAAAAAGTACAAAATAAATCATAATGCTGATGTTAACAGTTAGTCATAATAAATAGTTACCATAATGGACAGAGGAGGAAAACATCACTGTAACTATAGGCAGTGTCAAACATAATCAAATTAAAGTTTGAGATGGGATGCTCTTGCTGGGGAACACCCTTACACTGACTCACACATTCCATTTAAATCTGTGGATGGAAACTGGAGACTGCCTTCAAGACCTTACCAGACTGGAATCATTTTTTACACTTTTGTTATTCAAATAGGCGTATACATGCATTCAATAGCAACAGCAGTCATTCATTTAGGCTATGCTGTACAATAAACACTCTTAATCATGCACAGCTTTTGGAGATGTTTTTGCCATGTTTTAAGTCATCCACAATGTAAAACGTGCATGTTCAGAATATACAACTACTTTTCTCCAGGCTGTACTGTATGCATATGTTCTGTTTGTATGGAATATCAGATACATAGGCCTACCAAAACATTTAAAAATGTACTTTTTAATGTTCTTTGATAAATATAAAGTTCATACAAACAACATTTATTTGAAATATATATATATATATATACCACATTATAAACGTCTTTACTGTCAATTTTGATCAATTTAATGCGTCCTTGCTGAATAAAAGTATTATTAATTTCTTTTTAAACTTTTGAACAGTTGTGTACATAGAACTAGGCTACATATAGTTGCCAAATAAAACCAATATATCATACTGTCAAAAATGCATACTTGTTTAAAAGTGTATACATTAGCACTTTGAGATCTCTGATGAAAAGTGCTTTATAAATGCTATTTTAATCTCAGGGGAGGAGATTTAGGAGGGGGGACTTAGACGTCATAGATGGGCGTGTTTCTATGGTTGCCTTCTAATGTTTAGTCGTAAATGCGCGAATACATGAAGCGCCTTTTCCTTTTAGCTTTAATGTCAACTTTTTTATTTCATTCTCCGGGACTAAGTGACCAGTGAACTTATCATGGGAAATATCTTTGTCCGTGTAGAGCTTTCCTGTTGTTTAATCTTTATGACTTCAGCCCGCTAAATTTTCTTTCAGTTGTTGTACAGTCACGACAAGTGTTAACTGTTTACTTTAAACAGACAAATCTATTTAAGAGACGATGACATGTGTGAAGACTTGGCCGCTGCTTCTTCTGCTGTTCTCACTGTTCCCTGTGGTGAAAGGTAAGATGATTTTCCTCACCGGTGACTTAAATTAGACGTCTCTAGAGTATTGTTTTGAAACCCATGTAAGTTTAAACTACATACACTTTTCAATGCATTTAAATAGCCTGAGCAATTTATTAAAGAGATGTTTCTGAGGTAGTTAGACTTATGTTTCTAAAGTATGTAATTTTTTTCTGCGTTTTCAACGTGGAAAAAAACATTGTTTGGGTAAACCGGCTACTGCAAAACCATGAGATAACCAGGTCATTTGGTTGATCTTTTTGTTTGAATTTGATTGGAAAGTTTTTTTTTTTTTTGACATAATCTCTAAAATGAATAAAGTGGAAAAAAGATAACAGGGTATAAAACTATGTATTTTTTGGAACTTTCCTGTAGGTGGAGCCACAATACATGTGTCAAGTGCATACATTTGACTGCTTTCAGGCTTTGTAATGCAATTAAAATACAATTAAAAGGAACATTACTGCCCTAAATTTGGGGTTGGTAAGATTGTTTATGTTTTTGAAAGAAGTCTCTTATACTATAAATACAGTAACATTGTGAAATATTAGGCCTATTGCATTTTAAAATCATTAAATTGCTATTTCTTCCTGAGATAGTAAAGTTGAATTTTCAGCATCATTACTCATTACTTCAGAAATCATTCTATTATGCTGATTTAGTGCTCAGAAATACATTTCTTATTATTATCAATGTTCAAAACAATTGTGCTGCCTAATATTCCTTTTCAGGAAGAACAGCATTTATTTGAATTGAACAGAAGTAATGTCCTAAATATAATAATTTATTTCTTAAAAAAAAAAAGAAAAAAAAGTCTTACTGACCCTAAACTTTTGAACGTATGACTAAAATCAAGTATTTTGGTTGATTATCTATCTTGTGTCTGTGGTTTATTTAGCAGAGTGTCAGATTCCTTTTTTGAATGGCAAATTTATCTTATCTGAGGAATCCATAAAGAAGAATAATTTCCCAGAGGATTCCGAAGCATTTGTGGAGTGTCCTAAAGGACAGGAGAGAAAGGAAGGTTCAAATTCAATCATCTGCAAGAATGGGACTTGGAGTGCCGTGGAATTATCCTGTCAAAGTAATTGATTTTTGATTTTTGAATTGGGCCGTTCCCTCTAAACAAAATGTTGTCCAGTAAGGTATATGTTGTAAACTTCTGTGTTTGCACTCATTTCAGAGATAGACTGTGGATTACCTGAAGTTTCACCACATATGAACTACTCCATCCCAGAGGGAACATTGTTTGGTGCCTTCATTCAACCTAAATGTGAGAGGAGGTAAGAACTGCTGCGGCCCCTGCTGTCCATATTGCACTCAAAATTTAGCAAATTACTTATTTCTTTTGTCTTGAAACCAGATATGACCTGGAAGGATCAAGTTTCAGGCAATGTCTTGTATCTGGCTGGAGCGGAAATTCTGAATGTAATTGTGAGTCCTCATCTTTGCATTTATTTTATTATTATTTATTTATTTCAGTTAAAATTTATTTTATTATAAGGAACGTTTAAAAATGTTTTTTATAGTTTTTCCTTTAAAAATGTTTTTTATAGTTTCAGTTTTAGTAAACTATAATAATCCTTATGCACATTCAATATTAACATCAATGTTGTCTAGAACAACTTTACAAAAAGTCAGAGATGTTGTAACAGCCTCTGTTATCATGTATTTCATAGTGATAACGTGTGAGGAGCCAGCTTCAATTGAGCATGGAAATTTCATAAAGCCCAGGAATATTCCAGAGGTTGATGATGTCATTTTATATTCCTGCGATGAGAACTACACCCTCTCTGGAAACGGATCCATTACATGTGGGGAAAATTGGGAATATAATTCACCACCTCCAAAATGCAAAGGTTAGTTTTTGGAATTAAAGTTTTTACTCCAGTATATTCCAAGCATAATATCACACACAATCATCAAATGCTCAACACTGCTGCATTCCTGTCGCTCAGGAGGAATGGCTTCGATTCCTAGGGAATGCATGAGCTGTTTTGAAGGATGCATCGGATGTATCCTTCCTGGCCTTTAATCACCCAGAATCCTTTGCACACATTTAAATGCACGAAAATAAACAGACAGAAAATAAAAGGAGTCGGTACTGAGCTTGTCTGAGTTTATTATGAAATGTAAGACAAAAACAATGAGGACTCTAGCCTGCCAGCCTCAGAAGGACTGGACTAAAAAAAGGAGGTAGCTTTGGTAGGATGCAGCTTTCCGTTTGGCTCTCTAGCGTTTAAAATAGGCTTAAGAGATATAACCAGTTTAGATGAAAAGGCCATAAAGCTGACTAGCTGAAGACTTTACTGTAGTTCTACGCATTAATAGACATGGAACTTCCAGCACAGCGCTACAACAACCCATAATGAAAAGACCCTTCACAATACGTAACGCTTTACAATGAACTCTGTTAGAGAGCGACATATGGCACCTTATCTGTTGAGTAATAAAAACGTGACGCTTGTACGCAATTTCCCACGAAAACCATCCCCAATCTAAACCTTAAATAGTCTGAGCATGTATTTGGACTCGCTTGCGCTGGTGTTGCAGAAGCATCATGAGCATGAAGCATCAAGAGCATGTTAGAACTGGTGGAACATTTCTAGAAGCCTGCAGAACTCATCTTGCTTTTCTTGCACAACACAGCTTTCATTGTCCTTTCTCTATTGCGTTTTATTGTTTGGTTCCCTTACTGACCTGTTTATTTATCTTTGCCTTAGCTTGCATCTCTAGGTAACCTATACCTGAAGGTCATCTTTTTCTTGTTCAGCAGTTCCTTCAGGCCTTTTATGATTTATGGATTTTTTTTATTTTAAAGTTGTTATGTTAATTGTAGATGTAGATGTGATCTGTAGATGTATCTTTCTAGGGCAGATTGGGGGTATTAGGTGGCTGTGTGTAGCAGTGCTATGGAGTATGCAGTAAAAGAAAAAGAAAAAAAGAGTGGGAGTTGTAATAGTGAGAAGAGGATTTATTTTTTTTTTTTACCAACAATACCAAGCATTTTTGTTTAAGGTTCACTAACCAATATGCAGAATACATTTTTTATATTAATTTTACTAGATTTATTTTGGCTCATTAAATTAGATTAACAATAAAACTGTATGTTTATACATATATTTATTATTATTAGTACAATATGTCAATATATTAATATGAACTAAAACATGAATTAACATTAAAATGCAAATATATCTATGAAATATTGTTTTGAGATCTAAATAGCTGAAATTTTGGGTTATATCTACCCATTAAACTTAAAATGCTACTGTTTCTGACCTGAGAATAAATGGTTGTTAAAATTTAAAAAGTAAAATAAGAAGTAGAAAAGTAAGTAGTGAGCCACGTCACCAGTTGACACTGTTGTGGTTTAATGGGTGTGATTTTTATTTTTATTTTAAGCGTTCCACCAAATTGAGCCATTTATTGGCACACCTGATACCGAAGAACTGATAAACATTTCAGTAATGTTTAAAACAGAAATCTCTGTAAATGTTTCTTTCCAGAGAAACATTTAATCTTGGTTTATAAAACGATTTGGAACCTTGTTTTGACATTTTATTGGGCTCTACTTCACATTACTGAAATTCCATGCATGCTGCAGTGTTCCAGATGTCCTTATGTGGTTTCATTACTATATTTTGCTTATTACGTTCTGCCAGTATTTACTGCTTTTCAGAAAAACTTTTTTAGTGTTTAACATGTTAAACATTCTATCTAGACTTAAATCCAGTTTCCTTTCTATTCTCAGAAATTGAATGTCAAGTTCCTGAAATTAGTTTCGGTAACCAGACTGAAGGAAAACCTCCATACTCTTATAAAAGTAAAGCCACGTTTGAATGCTGGCCAGGTTACAGGATGAAAGGTTCTGCTACGTCAGTGTGTGAAAAGAGTGGCTGGTCTGCCCTTCCTGCCTGTGTTGAAGGTAAGCTTAACCTTCTGAATGCTAAAATGGATGGAATTTTTTTCCCCAAGGTGTGCATTCATGATATGAGTGATAAGTAGACCCCTACAGAATCTGCAGCGTTTCCTGCGCTGATTCCAAGGGAAACTCTGCTACGTTCTCCATTGCAAAAATGTGTCAAACTTAGCTGATGTCAGGGTTGAGGTGCCTGAAATACATTGATATTAGTACTGTATGCTTACTACGTAAAGCATACTTAAAAATATACTTGAACTTTACTGAAGTATACTTAATAAAATGAATCAGAAGTATACTTTTTTTTTTTTGTAAGGGTGATGTTGCCATCAACTGAATTGCCGAGTTTACAACATGTGGAATGTTGTATTGAAAAAGGTGGCAAAAGTAGATGATGACATGCTAATATTTTCTTTCAGTCATCATAACACAGACAACAGCAACCACTATCACAAACAAACCCACAACAGCAACAGTCACAGCCACAACAACAGCAACAGTCACAGCAACAGTCACAGCCACAACAGCAGCAACAGTCACAGAAACAGTCATAGCCACCACCCATTCATTTGGTAAGAAGTCCAGCCCATATAGCACTCTTTATTCTGATTCCTGATTATTTGTTATGGTTATGCTGTAATGGTTATTTGATGTATTTTATTGCAGGAGGACCTGGAGAACAGTCCAGTTCTGTACCACTGAGTGAGTCATCCTTTAAACACAATGATACATCTGATACTGAATTAAATGTCTTGACTGCATCACCCTCAGGGAAAGAAATGCGGTTACTGAAGTCAGAGCTGTGTTTGACGTGTAACATATGTCACCATATAATCTAACAGTCAATGATGATAATGAGTTATTTAGTCTTGTTCAAGTTTAAAGTAAGAGGGGTGATCGCTACTGTGACCGAGGGCCACATATCAATTAAATGTTTATTTCCTTTTGTTCATGTATTTCTAATAACACAACGGTTGATCTTTCAGGAATTGGTCTTGTGATTGTCGTGTGTAGTGTCGGTAAGCATCTGAATGATTTGGATTAAACTATAGACTTTTATATAAAATTATGTTTAGTTTTATATATACTGTTCAAAAGTTTGGGGTCATTGCATTTTTTTTGTTGTTGAAAGAAATGAATGCTTTTATTCAACAAGGACACATTAAATTGATCAAGTAAAGACATTTTTGATGTTACAAAAGATTTCTGTTTCAAAATGCTGTAATTTTGAACATTCTATTTATAATCTTCAAAATATGAAGCAGCACAATCAGAATGACTTCTGAAGGATCATGTGAGACTAAAGACTGGAGAAATGGTGCTGAAAATTTAGCTTTACCATCACAAGAATAAATTATATTTGAAAATATAAAAATATTGAAAACAGTTATTTTTAAATTGTAATATTATTTCACATTATCAAAGTTTTTACTGCATTTTTTTATCAAATAAATGCAGCCTTTGTGTGCATAAAAGACTTATTTCAACAACATTAAAAAATATTACTTACCCCATACTTTTGAGCGAAAGTGTTTATACACCTTTTACTGTTTACTACACTGTTTAATATTTTATAATATAATATTGTAATATTTTCTTAGTGTTCATATGCTGTGTTGGATTTTTGTATCATAACTATAAACAGAGAGGGTGAGTATATCTTTTAATCTGTCGAATGCTTTAAAGTCATTCTAGCTCAGCTGACGTAAGCATGGCAGACTGTCTCTGCTTCAGCTGCATGCTGCTTTAGACATGCATTGACTTGATGCTTTCTTTTGCTGTCTCATGCATGAATCCCATCTTTTCATATGCTCTCCGTTTATGATAAGGGGGGACAAAAAGTGCTTAACTTATATGCATGTTTTCACTATTAATCCAGAAGCTAGCTGTCCTTGTGCTTGAATTGTAGTTGATTTGCAGCTCATGTTTAAATTGCCCCTTTTATGTTTTTTTGGTTTTGGTTTTGGATATTACCTTTCATGTAGTGTGTGATATAGCTGTTTGTGAATGTAAAAGGGCTGCAATGTTTCAAAGATCAAAGTGCAGGATAAATGGAGTTATTGTCTCCCACGTGGGGGAGGGGGGTTGTTTGATGGTGGGGGAGAGTCGGACAATTCTAATGGCCTTGGTCAGAGAGGGAGGGGTACTATTGAGGGATTTGTAATAAATTGGCATACTGCCAGCCATGGTCTTCATTGGCTGCCCATGAACAACGTCTACTTTGACCCGCCCTCAAACACTGTAAGCTGAGGCCTGGAAGAGTTTGGTGTGTGCCGTTGACATGTTGATGAAAATCCACTTTGCACGCACTTTCAAAAGATGAGGACTCATTGATATTTGCTTGACAGCAATGCAGTTAATATGCTCTATGCATGAACGCTGCTGACATATTTCCGGTAGAATCTCAGCCAGCGTCTTTACTTCCGCACAGCGCGTTCTATAGCGAAGTTTACTAGCGCCAAAACTTTCTTAAAATTCATTTTCTCAGAAACAGACACAACGATTCGCTTGTCGGATTTCGCATTATATGAGAGAATACTCACCCTCAAAGTTGTCGATGTAGCTCGAAATATATAATTTAAAGCCCTTCTCTTTCATACTCTTAGGAAAGAGTATATTGTTAACATCATTCAGGTTAACCGCTGGAAGTTCTTGTAAAGAGCGAGTGTAATTTACCATTATCTCCACCGAATGCAAAAACGGCTTCCGACGCAGCAACGGATGTAACTGGGCGGGCTGAGACAAAACGCGGAAGCGATCGTGCATTTCACAAGCGGGAAGGAAGTCGACCGGAAGTTGAAGCCGGCCGCGTGCCACCATCTTGTAGCAGAACTTCACCTGCTGTTAGCATTCCATTGACTCCCATTCATTTTGCGAATAACTTTACATCTGAGGCGTTTGAAGACTCCATTTGTCCATTATTTATTTCTAAAGAAACACGACAATGTATAAAATGCTCCATTACCTTGTATCTTACGTTACGGCCCCGTAGAAGCAGTTTTTGTAAAAGTAGGCTAATGATTGCGTCATAACCACGCGACTCTCTGTCGCACAGTAGGAAATTACCGTATGGACAGGAGGAGAAACTCGCGGGCAATCGGGGGGACGTGGAGGCAAAATGACAAAATAATTAATCAGAATACCTAGCAAAAGTTTCTCCTGCTCCAGCTCATGCACACCTCCTACTCACACTCTCCGTCTCTGCAAGTTTCGGAAGGGAATGATTCAGATTTATCTTGGCCCAGCTACTAGAAGACAGACGGGTTGCTCACGTCACATCTACGTCGTCAAGCTCAGTTTGAGTCTGCGCAGTACGCTCGACCCCCAGGAAGTGAAAGCTTCTAATTGACTTCACTTGTCTCCGTTGAATCCAATGGGGTCGCTGTGTCCATTTCTTTTACTGTCTATGATAGAGCCAGAGAACGTCTAATGAGGGGAGAAGTGCCACTCAATAAACTTCCGGTTGCAGTTCCACTCTTGTTCCATATGAGGGCGCTCACATGACGAGTGCAGAATGAATGGAGGTCTATGGAGCTATACCGCTCAAAATCCACTTTTCTTAGGATATAATTTTTTGTCTAGTAATTTGAATGTTGTTTTCGAAAGGGGATGCAAAGAAATTACACATTGCTTGGTGTTAGATTTTTTAGAGTCACTTATTTGCTTTAAAAAGTCTTTCAAAATGTCAATGACGTCAGAATGCTGACATAATTAGCAGAATGCTAGCGTGTTATGGGCAACAACAACTCAACCTGTAAGAAATCGAAAAGAAATAAGTACTCGTTCATTCAACTTTCGATCTATAACCCATGTTGAACTTGCAAAACCTACAATCAAATCTGAGATTTCTCAACGGCAATCGGGTGAGGGAGACAAATTTAGCCGTCTAGCTCCATTGACTCCCATTCATTTTGCACTCATGGCGAGCGCCCCCAGTGGAACTCTGATTGGAACTACAACCAATAGGACTTAATAGGGCGTTGGAGTGAACAGGCTTTCCGTAGACGGGCTTTGATAGAGCCTATTTCACTGTGCGGAAATCCACATATGGTAATTGGGCGTTTGTTTCTGACGAGCTGTAAGCAGTTGACCAATCACAACAGACTTGGGCCATCTGACCAATCAGAGAATTGTAGGTTCTCTGCAAAAAAAAAAGAAGAAGTTTTTAGAGAGACTGAATCCTTTATCATACCATTTCAGAGACTGAGAGAAAAGTTCCTTTAAAAATTAGGGCCTTTAAAATAGCATAATAGGGGCACTTTAAATTTTCAATTATTAATTAGTGTCTGTTGTACATTGACAGAAGTTCAAGGTTTCAAGGAAGTCTATTAAACTGTCCACCCTTAAATGTTTTGGAATTTCCCAGCATGCCCACCAGATTGTTAACAATTGGCAAGTAACCTCAATCTCAAGAAGAAATTATTGCTGATGTACCATGTGAAAAAACATTACAGTATGTGTGGGCACATAATGATCTGCAGAATGTAAAAAAAAAAAAGAAACACATTTTAATTAAAAGGTCTGCTGTCACAAAGGAAAGATTGGCCTGGTGCTGCTAACAAAATGACAAAAATAACTATGCAGAGCTAATGTCTGACCAGATACTAATTACATCCAAATAGCACGCAGAACGGATGGCTAATTGAATATTAACAAAAAATGAATGTGTCCAATAAATAATGTATTATAATGACTCTATCTCCTCATTTGATATTGGTGCATAGTTCATACAATACTGGAGAAGACAAGAGGGCAAAACAAGAGTTAAAGCAATATCAAAGTCTCTAAACCCAAGGTATTTACCCGTCAAATTCTTCATAAGCTTAATATGAGGTTTCTTTTGTTGTACAGTCACAATCAAATGCCTTCATCTCATACTAATACACTCATAGTTAGAGAGTTTTTTCTGGCATTAGTTGCAAAATAGTCTCCATTAATTATTCTTAATGTGTTCTTGTGTTGAATAACAGCGATGATTCATTTTCCTCAATGTGTTTTCTCTGGACTCTCCACTACAGGGCAAACAATCGGACGGCTCCTTTGTTCTAGCGCTGTTCCTGCAAGTGGACTGCTTGAAGTTTTAAACTTCAGTGTTGTATTTTATAAACTAGATATTTTATTTATTTATAGTTGCTATGTAATGTTTTGCTTCCAGTTATTGATGAAAACACAAGATGGTATTTTTGTATATTTTAATAAAGATGTTTGAAATACTCGACTGTGTTCTCCTCCTCAGAATGACTAAATCCTGACCTCAGAATTTCCCCATCTAGTAATCAAGAATCCACCCAAAAGGATCTCCCAAAAGGCACATGTTTCCACTCATGTCTTTTCTCTTTTTAAAAGTGCAGTTTTAGTCAGACATTGTAAAGTGAGATATTGATAGTGCACCACAGCCTGGATCAGGTTTTCTGTGACCATATGGTGAGGAAACCTGATCCCGAATGAGCAGACGTTCTTGATGTGAGTTGTAATAATAGTTGTTTCACTCCCCTTTCAAAAGTATTCCTTTTACGTCAGCAGTAGACCAAACAACAATGTGGTTACCAGGACAATGGCAGAGATAGTTGCTGCTATTCAAGTCAAATACTTCATCAACTGTAGAGTCATTTGGACAATGTGCTAGTATACAGAGACCTTGGCCAATCCCACGAAAGCAAAGAGAAACTCTCAATGTTGTTCTCAAAAAGCTGTAAGAAGATTTCTGACAGCTTTTTTATTTTCTCAAAAATGTATAAAATGTTAATTATTCATTCATGTTTTAAATGTTGAAGAGCGAAACTTGCTGCTTGGCAAGTGTGGAAAACTGGGTGGACAAGATGTTGTTGTGGTTGCTAATTGTTTCCACCCATTTGATTGTTTCCTGGTTTCAAAGTTTAAGTCAGATCGCTTAGAAAAGCTTCTCGTTTCAGGCTGTGCCTAGCACAAACATTGGGTGGAAGTACACGCTAAAGTGTAAAACTATAGGCTTAGTCATTTTTTGAAATCCCTAACCTTAGTTTGTTCAATAATAATAGTGATGGTAACTCTTAAAAAAAGGTTACATATAGAAGCTTAAAGGGGACATTCACCCACAAATGAAAATCCTGTTATCATTTAATCCCCCTCAAGTTGTTCCAAACCTGTATGAACAACAACAAAAAGATATTTTGAAGAATATTGGTAACCAAACAGTTGATGGGTCCCATTGACTTCCATAGTATGTCAAATATATATATATACATATATACTATGGAAGTCAATTGGGACCATCAACTGTTTGGTTACCAACATGCTTCAAAATATCTTCTTTTGTGTTCAGCAGAAGAAAGAAATTCATACAGGTTTGGAACAACTTTTGGGTGAACTATCCCTTTAAAGAGTTCTGTAACTCTAATCTAAATCTAATAAAAAACACAAATTTCTAACACGCTAACTGCATTAAGAACAGTTAGCAGGACAACGTGCCTTCACAAACTGCAAAGAATGGTTTCTTGAGTTCTTGTGTCACTGAAAGAAATGGGGCAAACTGAATTTGTAAAATGTATTGCTGATCACATAGTAGGTTTATTTTCAGTCTTACTTGGAAGAATGAACCCTTTATCAGTGTTAAAACTTCTCAGTGGGGTTTTCTATCTCATAGTAACCCGGGTCTTTCGTTATATGTTTGAGTAAGCCTCCTCGTTTACACTGGATCATTTCACACTGCAGTCGAGGGTCCACAACTTCCAGTTACAGTTGGTCATCTGTAAGGAGACTGCAAAGTGAAGAATTACAGAGAAACCTTTAACCATTAAACAATGTAGGATACAATGTATGTCATCTTCCTGAAAGGCCACATGAAGTAGTACTGCAGATGATTCATTGTTTAGGGTGTAGGCTATGCTTAGCTGTAGATTAATGAAGGGATATTGAATGGAGTTGTATTTACTCATGCTGTGGTCAACAAAACCACAAGGATACGTCAGCTCTTACCAGACCACTCAAACCAGTAGACTGTTTTATTTATAGGGTCATCTAAAAACAAGACATTTAATAAGCTTGCTGTTGCTCAATTCATGCATATGGTCGACATTTTGTTCACAAACCACAGGTTTTATGGGAATCAGGAGTTAGGCTATTTGTTGTTGATCGTTCTTTTTTTTAGTGTTGCTCTTAAAATTGTATGGCAATGTAAAATATCTCTTCCTGGCAGGAAGGAAATGCTCATCCTTTTTATTCATTTATTTGAAGCATATTGTTGAAGAAGGAAAGAGCTTCTAGCATTTGACATTAATGGATGCACCACATTTCCTGGGCCTCAAACAAACAACGAGAACACATTTAGCACAATGTCCCTCATATTGTGGACAGCAATTTTAACACGATACTTATAAAAGATCTAAAAGACTGTCTGTTTAAAGTGAAATTTGGTATTGGTGCTCACTTAACAGCAGCTAAAAACAGCACATGCTAGGGTTCCCACAGTTGCTTGGATCTGTTGTTCAATCAGCTGTCATGCTCTCTCAAGACAGTATAATACATCCGGGTTTTAACCATGCGTTAGACCATAAAATGCAATCAACTGGCATCAGTTACAGATGCTGGGAAAGTGATCCCAAGTTCAAAAGTTAAATGTATGTCGGTCTTGAAAGCCAGTTGTTGAGCGTTCTCTCATTACATCGAAAATGATTAGGTCTGAGCAATCGGGAGTAGGCCTGAAAAAAAAAAAAAAGGGTATTGCTAGATCAGAGTGGAGTAACTCGTTTGAAGATAAGCTCTTGTGTTCGTCTGACTCTGGAGAAATTGAGAAGACGCATGTTTTGGATCGGTCTGTCTGTAGTAGATAGGCTATAAGAAAGAATGTACTTTTAAGGTCACACAGTGCCATCCAGTGGTGAAGAATTGAAACGGTGAATGAGTTACGTAGAGAGTGAGCGTCAGGCGCTTGTTGATGACGTTACCAGTTCCACAAACAGATTTATCTCTCAGATTTATCATATTTTGAATCGATATATGGCATATTTCACCACCTGTAGTAAATTGATTTAAGATACACGCATGTGCCACGGTGGAAAAAAACATATTCAGTTGTCATTTTTGCACTTACGTGTTGTTGACCTTTTTATTTTATTAAACGAAGATGCGTATAGTAGCCTAACGTTATATTCTTATTTACGAGGTTCTGAGACGGTTCTGGTGCTGCAGTGGAGGTCCAGGGTGAACAAGATGAATGTATCAGGTAATAATGTAAAGATATTCAACAAGTTACAGCTGCTGTAATACATTTTTGGCACGAATACAAAAAAGATTCCAAACAGGCGTTCTAAATAGCGATTTCCGTCGTTCTTTAGAATCAGATCTTTTTGAACTGTTCGTAAACCCGTATGATATAACCAACCCCCCGCGCCCTCTTTCCATAATCTCCCCCTCCCTTTCCATATCCCCCCTCCCTCTTTCCATACCCCCCCCTCCCCCCTTCCATCACTTTCCAAACTTTTCCATTTTCAAACAAGTAGTTCCCAAGCTCACATCATTGCTATCGGAAATGTCCTACTTCCCACTTCTGAAGTCGTGATTACGAGCTCATCGCATTCAATTTTTGACTTGAGAGGGTGTTCATGTCCAATATTTTAACTAGGAAACTACTATTTAACATGTATATCATCATATTTCTGTGATATTTATTACAAATAGTTGATATTTTATACATGGTATTTTAAAAACTATATAGTACAAACTGCAAATATCTGACCCACTGCAGGTGCTTAGTTAGAACACAATGACAAACTATTTGATACTGGGTATGTTATTATAACAGAGATCCTATGATATATTGGTACTGCAGTATTGTAGAGTAATTACACGAACTTGTAGCACTTAAGAATCATTATTTTTATTCAATTTCTAAAGCTTGTGCAAATCAGACATGCAAAGACATGGATCACAAATGTTGCAGTAGAATTTTGCAGACGTCTCCCGTCCCATGTGATGTCAGGACCGACCCAAGAACACTGATTTCAAATGGTGCTAGATGCCATAAAGTACTCTATTGCACCATTTGAATCCAGCTTCCAGGAGCAGCATATAGAGGAGATGGCACTGCAAAACAAAATACAGAATAGCCAAATGCTAAAGATGCTATACTACACATACTGGAGCTTTTAGACCTCATTCTGTAAATATAGTTTTGAAGAGAATAGTTTGTTCTGAACCATACATGCTTTTAATATTGCTGTGCAACTATTGGTAAACCTTTTTCCTATACTTTACCTTTTTTGTGCACCTATACCCATACCTGAGAGTAGAGGTGTTATGTTTGAATCACTTTAGACCTGAGTCAATAGAGTAAGTACAATAGAAAAGTATAGGGAGCGACCTAGAGGGAGGGAGAGCATTTGTTTACAAGTTTCATTTTCACTCATGTACATCAGTTTATTCTTGGTTTGCTGCAACTGCGCACCTGACCGCTTGTGTAATGCTGATCCAGCTCTTAAAGGGAAAGGCGTCTTTATTGAAGCTTAGAATCTGAAAATACAATTTAACCTCGGCATTGAACAGGCATTATTCCCAATATCATTTCATATTTCTTGAGGCGACTGTAAAGATGTCTTCAGGGACTTGTTGACTTAGGACTATTATGGTGTATCACTAATTGTATAGCAAAGGATATGAAAGAGGCCAATATATTTTTCTTGGACAACAATCAGGCCAGACAGGATACTAAATATAACACTTTGTTTTGAAGTGATCTCTGAATTACTAATTACATTATCTCTCCCTCTCTTTATCTCTGTTCTGTTAACCCTTATATAACATAATGATAAGCTAGGGGGATTTAAAAAACACAAATATAACGTCTAACCGTCTTTTTTATTAGTAAAATTGCATTTCTGTAAATAAAATATGGGCAAAAGATTATTAGTATGACATGCCTACCTGTTTCGGTACATTCAACAACTGTATCTGCGGTCTGACTGCGCCACCTAGAGGGAAAAGTGAGCACTGCGCTAATGATTTGTTTACCTCGTCAAGTGCGCACTAGCAAATAACTACTTCAAGTTTATTGTTAAACTCGCTGAATAAGACCGACGATGTCGCAGTTTGACGTCATAAGTATTAATTTATTGAAATTAAGTGTCTATCCTTTAAAAGTTTTGGTCAGATAAAACAGATAACCAAAGGTAGGCTAGTCTATGTTAAGCCCCTTTTAATGTATGATCCACTACTATTTCTTGACAATAACACTTTACGGTCTTTACGGGCCCTCTTTAAAACGGATTAATCTGAATCGATAAAAAGTGCGCACTTCTATACTATTGACGTACGCAACGCATCTCTTGCTCGCGCAGCATCCCAGTCCAGCCGTTGTCTTGAATGCGACGCATCCAGTTGGATGAGACTGTGGAACACCCACTTATGATTATGTCATGATCAGCCGCTACGCGTTAATATAAATAAGGAGCGCTCCACGAAATCTATACGCAGACGAAATTCCATAACGAATCTCCATATTGTCGCAATAGCTATGACGCAGTATTATATCTTAACTAATGCCTTTTGGAATAATTATCAGTACACTTAGCTCTCAGATTTCAAGTGATGACATGAATTCTTCAAACATTATTTGTCAGATAATATTTATTAACTGTGTTTAACTAAAATATTAAGGTTTTTAAAAGGAAAGAACTATTATTATCCTGGTTTACAAACAAATAAATGAATCATACACATCAAAAAGAATTCTTCTACTTACATGGATACATACCCTACATTCAAACGCTTGACTTCCAATGAAATCTTTTTCTTAGTTGTCTGCATGGATGCCTGCACTCTTCACTTGTTTCAGTCCGACCCAACTCCTCAGTTTCCTTTCTTGAGACATAGTCTCCTCGCATCATTACAATATCCCTCGATTTTTCCAGTGCGAAATTCTCAAGCCCCGCCCCCTCCCCAACACTCCCCCGGCGTCTGATTGGCTGCAGCGCGTTACACGTTCCAAAACACTTCTGGATCACATGTGCTTGACGCATGTTTACAAACATTGTACAGGTCACATGGTACAGGCCACCATTTAATGCGCATCGCTGGACACTGTCGCAACGTCTCGTAGAAGAGAACAAAAGGTCCGGAGCCCATGTTTACATGAAACCATCTGTTGTAGCGTTCCATCGTGTTTAAAAGATATGAAGCACTACTTATCTCGTTTATGTGATCTAGTAAGGAAAATTGGCAATAACATTTTCTGTCATAACTCACAAATCTTTCCTCGATGTTTTAGCATTTATAAATGTTTAGATTAATTACATCATATTATCAAATTTAGTAATCACATTAACTAACTAAATATCAAGAGCACATGCATATGACAAATTATTTGATCACTTTCTGCTTATCAAACGTTAGTGGAAGATGTTTAATGAGATGAACTACGTTAGCCTACTCCATAGTAATATTATTGCATTAATTGTTATCGTTTTACAGAGGTTTCTGCATCACTAATTATTTTAGCTGTTCAAATAATATGTTTAAAAGTCTAAATGAAATCCACATTAGACTATTGTTTATATATGGTCAATATCATTATAAAATATTTTGACCAACCAATAAGGAAAGAACAGTTTTCAGTTCAATAATTTCATGTTCATTATACCTACCAATTGTAATAATAAAAATAATAGTAATTTTTGAACATACTTTTTGCATCAGAATTTTAGACAACAATATGAAAATTGCTACTGGTCCAAAAAAAAAAAAAAATCACTCTTATACACCATTTTTTTTCTTCTTCTCAAATTTGTTGTTGTTGATAGAGAGAAACCTTTACTAAGCTCATGCTGAGAAAGTGTTTGTGACAATAAAAAAACGTTTATTGTTTTACCTCTTCCTTTTGTCATTGTTTTAAAGCAGATTATTATTGTCCAGTAACATCCTTGCCATGCAAGAGCTCTTTATGCACACTAGGGGGCAATATTTACTTAAAATACTGTTCACTAAAGCTATTGCTGAAGTTGTTGTCACTCTTACAAAGTGGACTATTTCCTAGGTTGCCCTCTAATGTAATATGTAATGTTATATAATAAAAAAAATAGGTCAGCATGGTCGTTTTATTCAAAAAGCCATATTTTAAACAAAAACGTAATCAACATCTTATACCGATTCATTGTCATTCTCAATGCAGTCTAATATAGACCCCAGCAGAGACAGGCATAGTGATTTATAGTATACAGTAGTGCACATATGTGAAAAAGAGGTGGAGGGAAGTGTCTGTTGAATAGAGCATGAAGTGTACATGTGTTGCTCGTAAAACTGAGCATTAGGTGAGGGCATGACATCTGGGTGAAACCACCCCTCATGTTCATTCTCAGAGGGATTACATAGCTGACAGGTTTATCTGTGTGTGTGCGTGTGAATCGGTGTATCCTTATGCCTGGTTAGGGAGGTTGATGCATTCTTCTGCAGAACAAAGATAGCTGTCTTGGTAATTAAATATTACTCTGTACAAGTTTTTCCTCAAACTTTTTCAGGTGGCGGACCATCTATACCCAAGTAGTGTTGCTGTTGAGTTAATATTAGAGTAATGTTTTGATAGCACCAGTGTTTACATTCATAGAAATCAGCCTCTGAGTGACATACTTGAAGTTGTCTCTGATTATTTAGTTTATTCATTAAGCCCTTTGTTGCAGAACTAGATCTGGTGTGTCAGTGAGCGTGCCATTGCTATCCAGACTCTTACGCCGTACATCTGAGGCTTGCAGCTGGCTCTTACTAAAGGTCTATATTTAGCTCTGTGGTATTGCGATTATTTGCTGGAGTGTCTGTAAAGGATCTATAAATAAACAAATGTGCATCTAAATTATTACATTCATCTGTACAGTAATTTGAAATATTATGAATTTAATGGCTGGAAAACTCATATGCAAATTTTAGCATAACTTTATACCATCCTCCATATGAAGGTAAAATGGGCGAAGTAGTATGCTGTTTATTGAAACCAGCGTTGGAGAAAATTACTTTCAAAAGTAATGCATTACAATATTGTAATATTTTTTTACTCTCTAAAAAAGTAACTAATTGCATTACTTGGTTACTTTTTATGGAAAGTAATGCATTACATTACATTACTTTTACGTTACCTTTTTCTCACCTGAGCTGGGATTGTTTAAAAAAATTTTTTTTATATATATATATTCGGCAAATATAAAGGCCCTTTCACACCAAATATGAAATTAATAATCCTCAGGCTGAAGGAAATGCAGATTTCAAAGTCATTGCTTAATAAAATGAGATTAAATACATAATGTATATTTGTGTAATTTAATTATTACACGTTTACGTAATATTCAGAGTTTGCGTTTCACTGTTTTTTCATTGTGAGGAACACTGAATGCAAGTGAGAGGAGTAAATGCATGTTCACATTTAGTCTAGAACTACAATAACCATCATGTTCACACACAACGCCTCTGCACTCCTGATTTCTCTCATCACGAGGACAGGAGAGCTGGCAGTCAATACATGGGAAAACAAAGTAACTTGCTTTACTTGTTTGAAAAAGTAACTCAGATATTTTGTTGTAGATTTAAAAGTAATGCATTACTTTACTCATTACTTGAAAAAAGTAATCCGATTACATAACTCGCATTACTTGTAATGCATTACCCCTAACACTGTTCGAAACTATTACGGTTTATTTAGTTGCTAATAGTGTTACATTTCTAAAACTTTAGTTTAAGAGCAACTGGGAATAAATTTCACTTTACGCTTGGTTTTTGATTAATGTCCACAGTATTATTTTCTAGCTGTTGTTAATTTGGCTATTTTCATTGGGTAAATTGATTTGGAATGTAAATGATTTCTGTATTCCCCCTTCTTGACACCCATTAACTGGTTCATAGTTGGAGGGAAATATCCGCTCAGCCTTCAGTTTGCCATGCCAATGTAGGTATTTTTTCCTAACACACAAGAGTTCATAACACACACACACACCACACACACAGAGAGATACAATACCATAGTAAAACATTTTCCACTGTGGGGCTCCACAGAGAGTTTAACACACTTCACTTGATCCCATGACCGTGTGAATCCACTGAAATTTTAATGCATGTAGCAAGTTTGATGTGGCCCTGGGGACGTTATTACTGCTATACTAGTGTTTTCCTTGTTAGCCTCACTATGCTTACTCGTATACTTAAGCAACTATTCAAAGCCAAAGATTTATATTATTTATGTGCTGATTCATAATGTATGTTGATTGTTAATGAACTGTAAAATTTTGTATATTTTAATAAAGATGTTGTATATTTATGAGTTTTCTGTGGATTTCTTCCCCATTTTGTGTGCTGACTTTGGAGGTAAATCCTCTGAAGTGGAACTGATTTAAATATAGTAAAATGTGATGTAAACAGAAGTTTATTCAATTTTTCAGGATTTCTCAGAATGTCAAAATAATTACAGCAAATAAATATACTATTCTAATCACTCTAAATTATTGATATGTGGTCAAACATGATGAAAATTGTGTTTATTCTGTAGCAGTTTAGAACTTTGGCTTCTCCACAGTAAATGAAATGAGACAGACAATACAACTATTCACTCATATACACTTCCACATGCACAAAACAACAATCCTACATATTCATGCCCCTCCCCCTCTTCACCCCCCCTCCCCATGAGTAACTGAATGTCTAGATTACACACCAATCCAAAAAGGTATAAAACAAAATAGACTTTGTATAAAAATATAGGCAATTACAAAAACCGTAAAGGTAAATGTCATTTGTTCTGTGGCCTATCTGGTCAGTGATGCTGACAGTGATTCATCAGTCATTTTCATCAAGATCTACATGCAAATGTGTGTTTAGTGACGTCTCTCACTCAAGGATTTTTAGCAGTACTTGTGTAATGAGTTACCGCTCTGCCACTCGAGCTTTTTACTTATTACACAATTTTCCCATAGTTCAACTTGTAGAGCATAATGCTAGAAGTTTAGTTTCCAGAAAACACACATACCGAATAAATGTATTTTGAATGTACGAGTTGCTTTGAATAAAAGCATCTGCCAAATACATAGATGACTGAAATGCATAAAAATCCCGAACTTTACTGAAATAAATCAAATAAAAGTAGCAAGAGGAAAACCCTAACATAGGCCATTGACTGCATTGATGTCAAAGAAAGGCCAGGGTTGATTACCGCATGCTCGTTGAGCGTATCCTAATTTTTAAAAACGTTGAATGCAGACAACAATAAACCGTTCTGAAATAGGACAACACTTCAAATTTAGTATCATGAACAACTTTTACATTTTAAAGCATTTAAGTTGATGTTAATTCATAAATATACTATTGTTCGTCGTTAATTCTTCTTTATTCATAATACTTCAATGTTCATTTATACAACTTATATTTATAAAGTATATGTAGAAATTAGCATCAACCTAGATTCATAAAGTTTTTAGTAACACTTTATTTTACAGTGTCTTTGCTACACAGTACGTTACTATTCCTTACCCTATAGTAAGTACATGTAGTTAATTAATATTACTCGGTCCTTAATGTATAATTACACTGTAACACTGACACCTTAAAATAAAGTCTAACCAAGTTATTTCATAAAACTTAATGCATAATGTAAACAAACATACTTGATTGTTAACCATTACTTGTAGGCTTGAGAATGTTTTTCATACTGAAAATGCATACTTGAGATTTTGGCTCATCTAAACGTATAATACAAATCCTGTGTAGCATTGTACCGTTTATGAATTCCTTAAGAGTAGCTTTGGCATTGAAGATCTCTAAAGAATTTTTGCATTGTTGGAGTTTTAAACACATTTGAAAGTGTAAATGTGGTTTCTGAAGGGTTATTCATATGCTGCTAACATTTTCAGGCTCAACTGGAGCAGACACAAAAGGCTCTTCTCACGTTATGTTACATACTTTCAGCATTGTTTCTCTCGGCATCATCTCAGTTGTAGTTTTCATCACTCCTAATGTTGTTGTGTATGATAACCCATGAAGTCTGTTCACTCTTGTTGGTCATTGGATTGATGTTGACTCCGAGCCTCTTACATCGGAGTGTCGGCCACCTGTGTCTGGGTGGCGGAGTGTCCATTGGTGGGGGGTGAGTCTGGAGACTCTCCGTTAATCATGGGCTTGTCCAAAGGGTCCTGTTGAGGCAGAGGAGCCACAGACAGAAGTGTGTTGCCTTGGTTATCTTGATCCACTTGGAAGGAGTCCTCAGCCTTGATGGAGACGAGACCTTAGTTATACATACACTGAGCATTGGCGCTACCCCAAGCCTAATTTTTATTCATTTGGTATGTGATTAGACGGTCACACTCACTAGTCGTAGCCCTTTGGATTGTTCTCGATGAGTCTTTAGAAGGTATCCAGCTATTAGCAAAGCAGCAAGAAGCAAACCCGCAACCAGAAGAGAGATCAGGACAATTTTCGAGCGCTGGCCCACGCGAGACACCGCCTCATCGACTTCCACCTGTAGACACAAACCATTACCAACACATTCGCTTTTTTTTTACCTGGAAGGTGTTGTGTAGTTTTTATAGCATTGCGTTCCGATATTGTGTGAACTAAGTTTATGTGTATTATAGAGTGTGTTTATCTGATTTGTCAGCGCAGCTATTTACCTCATAATGAGTTACAGCCTTATCTCACCCAAACTAAACTAAACCACATGGCAACATGCAGTGTTTCTGTTTCAGAGGTCTAACAGGGTCCTGGAATCTGGGAGTAACGCTTTATTAAACCACTGCTCTGCAAAATCCCAATAGCAAATGTACCAGGCTACATTTACTCTTTCTTATTTCATACTTCATTTAAGTGTCATTTCTTTTGGATGTGCATGTGCGTTCTCTCATTTTCATCTTGTATATTTCATTACATGACAAAGTTTTCAGTGTTGCTGACCTTATCGGTAATGTTGTCATTGTTGAACTTTCCAGCCATTTCTTCAGGATCAGCTTCATGAAACAAAAAAATGACGAGAGTTTAGTCTGATTGTTCAGATAGAGAACAGTATAAGAATTTTATAATTCCAGTTCAATTCCTGAATTTGAATTGAGGAAGCAAACAGTAAGCAGAAGTTTTGTAGTTCAAGAATTCATTCAAAGAAATTCAAAATTCAAAGAAATTCTACTGTCATTTTAAACTTTGGCTTTAAAAAGCCAGATAGATAGATAGATTTATACATTTCATCATATTTAATAAATTGTTAACTTTTGTTAATTTATGGGGTGGGGACATTTCAGTTCACACTAATTAAGGTCAATTAAACTGAATTTGGATGAACTGATAATTGGTGATTCCATAGGATTGATAGTGTGTTTGTGGAATATTTTGTAATTATATAAAATGACAAGCAGACAATACAAACCGTCAATGCTGTCTCCATAAACCATGACCTCATCTGTGTTGTCTTTCTGATAGATTTCAAGTTTGCAATCTTCACCACAGAGATGTTCTAGAACACTCTGTATCCTGGCTTTAGTCTCTTCCTATTGGATGAAAGGGTTTTGTTTTAAAAAGTGTCATGACACTTAAAAAGTCATGTATATTTAACATCAAATCCCATGAAAAGAAAGCTAAGTGATGCAACAAGCCTTTCTCTCATTTCTCCCCCTTCTCTCTCTCTCTCTCTCCCTCTCTCTCTCTCTCTCTCTCTCCATCTTTCATATTTCTTTCTTTCCTGGAATGTGGTGTAATATGAAACCTGTATGTTCAGGTTTTCTCTCATAGCAACAGCCTCCCTTTCCGCTGAATCACAGCTCTCCAAGGGAACATTGGTGAATAGAAGAATTCCCATAGGAGCTTTATAAGAATATGGCATTTTGAACACCAAAATATATATCACAATACTGACAAATTAAAAATAAATAAGGCATATTTGCTGGGGACAGAAGCTTTTTGACTACGATCTATATCTAACTTTCCTTAAAAAAAGTGTCAATTACGTCATGAATACGTCTGTTTTAGTCACATACAAAATATTAATCCATGCCATTTACTCTCATGATGTGTTTTCTTCTATTTTACTGTATATACTTCATTATATTGGGAGTTTGGTACTCTACTGGCTCTGAAACTTAACCTAGAGGCCCTTCTATGTATCCTGGCAGAGTTCCTGGCGTGAATTCCGAACTGCCGCCGCCCATAGCGTGTAATGGAATGCCATTGATGTGCAGGCCGCAAGGCCTCTATGATGGTCCACCCAATGAGACTTGAGCACATGGCATAACACACTTATTAGGGTCTCTAAAGGCTGACTTATAAAAAGGCTTCAACATCTTATATAATATCATAGTTGGCAAAAAGAAGTCACATTTGTCTGTCTGGCAAACTCAGCAATGATGTGTTTTTATTCTAGATTATGCAGATCACTCTTTGTTGTGGGTTTCCTAACATTTAAAAGGCGTGTGGGTATGTCTGAGTGATTGCTGTATATGCGGGATGATTCTCATGAAAACACGGCCGGGTCACATTACACTACATAATTCTCTTTACCGTAATGCCTCTGGTAAATAATCTACCTCGACCATGCGGTGCAAATAGGCTACCCGCAACCTATTTGCTAATTGGATGAAACCGTTTATTGGAATAAAAGCCTACATTCAATCTCTTCATCATATAAAGCTATCAAGTCTCTTCAGAAAATTTGGACTAAACCGCTCAATTCATATGGATTAGTTTTATGATCTCAAAGCGTCAAAGTGGTAGTTGCGTAGCTGTCAATGGAGGAACAGAAAACTCTCAGATTTCATCAAAAAGATCTTCATTTGCATTCCTAAGATGAATGAAAGTCTTACGGGTTTGGAATGACATGAGGATGAGTAATTAATGACAGAATTTTCATTTTTGGGTGAACTATCCCTTTAAGACTAGTCTGTTCAACTGTTTTAGTCTTTATATGTATAAATCAACACACAGCACTGTACTGTTTTTAACTAAAGAGTTCTCAAACTCTTAATTTGCAACCTTTTTAAACTAGCCACTGATATACAATCAGCTCTCCCACTATATCATATTATTTCCCCAGATTCTACCCAGTTATCACAGGATAAACGCAGACCAGAACTTACACACGTGGAGGAGGCCTTTAGTTTCAGAAGCACATCATATTTGTAGCGCTCTGGTATTTTATCCACACAGACCACATTGCCCTACAAAAATATACAAAAAATATCAGACCAGAAGTCGTCAGCCTTTGGAAAATATATATATATATATATATTAAATGTTTTGACATAAATAATGAGGTACAATATCTGTTGTCCCCACCTTTGAAGTAACGCTGTTTTTTTCAGGTGGGTTTGAGTGAGTCTGATCTGGGGTCTGTGTGTTAGGCTGAGTGGTCTCACTGTCTGCTCCTGGTGTCTCTGATGTCCCTGCATCAGGTGATATGGAGGGGAAAATGGCAATCTGAGAATCTCCTGTGAGGGAAATGTTGTTACTCGCCCTATTGTTGTAATCATTGTCATAAAAAAAGCTGTTTTTCTCACACAGTTTAACTTTAAATGGTGAGAACATGGTCATAGTTTAGGGAGGTAGGGCACATTCTACTTTTTAGACTTTCAACTGGTATAACATATGTTATACCAGTCAGTCTACAAAGATTAGATCACACACATTTGTACGAATGGATTAGAAATTAAAAGTTAATGGAGCGAGGTGTGCAAGTTAATGAGAGTATATCATTAAAATAGCATGAATTTACATTGCATCTAATCCAAACTGGTAATTTAATTTAAAGCAATGTCATCAACAGTTTTGGTCATAAATACCTAGTTAGTTTCTTGTTTGCTAGCTAATGATATATAAATTAATCAGCTCCAAAAAAAAAAAAAGATTCATATCTTTAATTACAAAGAATGCACATAAGGGTAATATGAAGAAATTGCACCTTTATTAATTCATTAATTATTCATTCATTCATTTATTTGTTTAATTTGATATGTAATTATTATTATTAATATTATTATTATTTACCTTTGCCGTGCACCTTTTCGGTTGGAGCGACTGGATCACCATCTCCACGGATGATTCTGTCCGAACCGTCTTCGCAAATCACAGCTGAAATATAAGGTAAATGTTGTCGAGCGTCTGCATCCATGAAGTGTCACGATATAATAATCTTTCTTACTTGGATGATTTTGAAACGAGCAAAAAAAACAACAACAACAACAACCATAGACTTAAAGTACATTAAATGAGGGAACTTAGACCTCTGAATATCATAGTACAATATATTACACCAGCATTCAAAGGCTTTTATTCAGCAAGGACACATTCAATGAATTAAAAGTAACAGTAAGACAAATATATGTATATATATTTTAAATAAATAGTATTGTTTTGAACTTTCTATATTTTCATCAAACAATCCTGAACAAAATGGGTTCAGTGTGCACAAAAATATTAATCTACACAACTGTTTTCAACACTGATAATAATAATAAATGTTTCTTGATCAGCTTCTCAGCATATTATAATGATTTCTGAAGGATCATGTGAAACCTGGAGTAATTCAGCTTTGCCATCACAGGAATAAATTACATTTGAAAAGATATTAAAATAGAAATAATTTTTGTATTTTAATAAATAATAAATGCAGTCTTGGTGGGCATAAGAGACTTCTTTCAAAAACATGAATAAATCTGACCCCAAACCGGTAGTACAGTACTAGCCTAATAGCCTAGCATCACTTTTGTGACTTTTGCATGGGTAAGCACCACTCACATTTTATTCGCAAATGTATCTAGATAATAGATAATTAGATTAAAATTAATTGGTGTAAACTGAGCTTAACGTTGATGTGTTATTTCAAATCTCTTGTCACAATATTGTGGCCTTGGCAGAGTTCCACAGACTCAAACCCAATTAGCATTTCAGGGGAACGTACGTTTTTTTCCCTATTTATTTTCTGTCTTTATCACCCACAAGCACCACTACGGTAAAAAAAACTCATCCGACACATTGCGCCGTGGTACTCATGTGGGTGATGTGAGTTTGAATCAGGCTGGTTTGACACTTATTCTGTCCTCTTATGCTTCTTTTAAACTGATGCTAGCGCTGAAGTTGGTTCTGCTGGTCCTGGTTGACTAGAAAGCTGAGTGAAAACGTAACTGACGGTGTTCAGTTGACCACATACAAACTAATTAAATTGAGTGGCACTTTACAAAAGTGAATCTTTGAAGAACTACGGCATGCTTGGCATTTTCTTAACATGCTTAACTCTGGTTTCAAGTCAATTAAATTGCATAATGTTTTTTAGAGGAATGAATACTGACCTAATTTTTTTTGGCTCTAAAGGGTTGCGCTGGTATGAATTTCTGAGCTGAACGTGCTGTATGTAATTATTAGCCTGATTGAGCGTGAATACATCGGCACAGACTGAGCTAATGAAACCTTAACCTTTCCCCTCCCCCGTGCAACAAGAGGCCCTGACCTCTGACCCCGACCCTGACTCAACACACTCCCCTCTGCACTCCGCAGAGAGTGCCAGTCAGAGGTTAAAAAGAAAAGAATAGTGAAAGAAAAGGAGGCAGGGAGATGGATAAAGGAAATAAAAGAGACTCTTATGTCTCAGAGATCCTTCTGGAGCCATTTCTAATTTGCACACAATTTCTGCTAGAGATGCTTTGAATAAAAGAGTGATTCTATTTTAAAAGAGAGATCTTTTTGTTTTTGTCTTTGGTCATGCGCTCAATGCTCAGCACGATACTCGTGAAACCTAAAGTGAGACATTCAGATCGGTGTCAGGATGATTTAGTGCGCTTTAAGACATCCGTTCCATCCATTATAATGAAACTGAATGTTTAGCATTATTTACATAATTCTTTTGAGCAAGTTCAAAATGGGTGAATTATTTCGAATCAATCTTTTGATTGGTTACCCACTAAACGTTGGCCTTTTTCACAGTTTTGCTAGTCAATAAACAAGATTTCTCATGTTTGTCTTTAAATAATAATAGCTATGAGAAGTGAAAATGGTAGTGTAAAGAACTGGCCTCTGTTATAGCACTATTTGAGTATTGTTTTCTCTCTTTGATCTTCCTGATGCTAGCCTCTAGATTTTTCCATGCTAAAGTTTCAAGGGGAAATTCACCAAGAATAAATTGAGTTTATTTGCCTTCTGTCTGGTATGTTTAGACTAAAAGAGTTATGCAATTTAGTTAATGACGAAGGCGCGGCCAAAAATGATCACCGAATGCAATTTGCGCAATGCAATTCCCCATCTTTTAAACTGGGTTCGAGTGTAAGTTTGTGGAGGCACTGTTTAGTGAATTTGTCCCTCAGTGTTTTGTAAATTTGATTTAAGTAGATCCCCAAGAATAATACATTCCACCTCTTTGTAATACACTTTCCAATTTTGTTATTTATTAGGGTTTTTTTTTAACCAGGAAATGTACAGTGTAAAACTGGACTTTAAACTAACTAGGATTTGATTTAGATATAGCCTACAGCAGGGGTGTCCAATCCTGCTACTGGAGGGCCACTGTCCTGCAGAGTTCAGCTCCAACACCAATCAAACACACCTGAACCAGCTAATCAAGGTCTTACTAGGCATAGAAACTTCAGGCAGGAGTGTCGAGGCAAGTTGGAGCTACACTCTGCGGGACAGTGGCCCTCCAGAAACGTGTTTGGACACCCCTGGGCTACAGTATATAGCAATCATTTTTATTGTTCCTTTTTATTATTATTATTATTTTTTTTTTTTTTATGGAAGTGAACTGACTGAACTTTCCGCCACTGAATAAAAAATAAAAAAGGTAATTGTGACTTTTTGTCTCACAATTCAGACTTTTTTCTCGCAATTGCGAGTTTACATCACTGCGTGATATAAACTCATAATTGTGAATTATAAAGTCCGAAATGCGATTCTGAGAAAAAAGGTCAGGCTTTTTTCCCCCTCAGAGTTGGACTTTATTTACAATTGCGAGTTTATATCTTGCAATTCTGAGAAAATAAGTCAGAATTGTGAGACATAAACTCACAATAACGATACAAAAATCACAAAAAAATATAAAAGATAAAAAGATGCAATTATCTTTCAAATGGTTTTATTCCAAACAAGCTTCCATAGCTTTTTGCATACTCCCAAAAGAAAAAAGCACAATTGTGATATCTTTAATTTCTCAAAATGTGTCTCCTTGCCAGCAATGAGATTATATAGAGATCAATGGAGACTTGGCCACTGTCCTGCAGTGTTGCTCCAGCTCGGCTGTGTCCGAAAACGTAGGCAGCGCGTTTGCGTTTGATACCTCACAAAACTGATTTCAGACAGACTTCTGAGGCAGTGTAATGATCTACAGCAAAATAGAGCGAGCTTTGGTGAGAACTAAACAAATATTTAATTACTACAATACTACAATTCTAGCTAGAAATGACATCAGAAGTAGAGAACGTTGGTCAAAAACATACATTTCCCCCCAGATCTGACAACCAACCACAACCTTCAGCTATGAAAGGACAACCTGAGTTGTAAATGTTCCTGTGGGTTCTGACATACATTTTCAGCATTACAGATTAATTTCCACCAAGGGGTTTATTTTCATTACATGAGCTGAATCATCCAACTGGCAAATTCAGATCTTGTTTTCTCCTCCTCCTGCTTCTCTGAGCCTTTGTTCCTAACATGACCTCACACCATCGGTATTCACTCATTCACTCGCTCCCCCTGGGCTCCTACCAGCCTGATACGGCTTTCTTTATTTCCCTGCTCATGAATAGGTTAAACGGAGACAAATGTGTGTGTGGTATCAGGCATGTGTGCTTCTGTGTGTCTGGTATTCAGAGGAGTATTGTTTTGATAGTTTAATTTAATTTAGAGGCACTTGCAAACAGAGCAACTGTGTAAACGCCTTAACCAACACAGATGTAATGCTGCTTATGTTCTTGTTTGTTCGTATGTTTCTTGAAGATTTGCTTTTCACAGTAGTAGACTTGCTGAACTAAAATATTATATTAGGTATTCAAAGAAAACATAGAGGTAACCCTTAATAGACCCTTTGGCTGGAATCACTTACTCTGCTTCACTTCCTTCCTCCCTTCCTGTAATATGACAGACAGATTGGTTTTAATGATCTTAATAACTTTCAGAAGTTCTGCTAAAGTACAATCGGTTTTTGTTCATGAAAAAAAAAAAGTGGAGCTTAAAACTGTTTAGTGAATTGGCCACATTATATAGTCATAATGTTTAACATTCACTACTATTCAAAAGTTTGGGGTCAGTAAATTTTTTTATATTTTTTTTATGTGATTCTCTTATGCTCACCAAGTTCATTTGATCATATGAAATACAATAAAAACAGTAATATTGGGAATATTATTACAATTTAAAATAACAGTTTTAAAAAATATATATTTTAAAATGTAATTTATTCTTGTGATGCAAAGCTGAATTTTCAGCATCATTAGTCCAGTCTTCAGTGTCACATGATCCTTCAGAAATCAATCTAATATGCAGATTTGCTGCTCAAGAAACATTTATTATTATGATTATCAATGTTGAAATCAGTTGTGCTCTGTAATATTACTTTTGTGAAAAATGTGAAACTTCTTTTTAAGGATTCTAGATGAATAGAAAGTTCAAAAGAACAGTATGCATCCTTGCTGAATAAAAGTATTAATTTCTTAAAAAAAATCTTACTGACCCCTAATGTAAAATAGGGTTTTAATGTCTTGTGTCAGTGGACACCATTTATAAGATCATTTTAGAGAACCTTCTAAACCATCTATTTACTGGTGCTTTATTGAGACCAGAAACCAAATTGTTGATCTAAAGAACTTATAATGTAACATCAATATCTTTTGCCTCTGCATAGCCAACTGTACACTAGCATACAGTGACATTTTCTTAATAAAAGAGGGTTCTTGAACCATTGGACAACCTAGAGCAGGGGTGGGCAAACTTTTTGGCTCAAGGGCCACACTGGGTTTTAAAATTTGACAGAGGGCCGGCCCAGTAGCAGATTATGAAACACGATCTCATGAAAGTGCGTATATATACCACAAATTAAATTTCTCGTACCATTTACGCCAAAAATATATATTTTTTTGCGTGCATAATGCTGCGCACTGTAAACCCATTAGTTAGGATTAGGGGTGCGTGCGGAGTGCAATTTTAAAAAAATATTTGAAATAATTTGAAAGATATTTTGAAAAATGTCAGTAACCAAACAGTTGATGGACCCCATTTACTTCCATAGTAGGAAAAAAAAATACTATGGAAGTCAATGGGGTCCATCAACTGTTTGGTTACCGACATTTTTCAAAATATATTCTTTTGTGTTCAGCAGAAAAAAGAAATTCATAAAGGTTTGAAACAACTTGAGGGTGAGTAAATGATGACCGTATTTTAATTTTTGGGCGAACTATCCCTTTAAGTGCCGGTGCGTATCATATGCACGCGAAAACTGCGTTTCATAAGAACTACAAATACAATTCGTGGTATTCGAACTTTCATGAGATCGGGCTGAGCAAACACATTTACGTTGTGGCAACGTCTGCGCGAAATTCAACAACTGAGAGACGATATTCTGACAATACATTTTTTTAGATATCCCCCATTTAGCATGTTATGTTTTGAGGTTAATTTTTAATTAGATGTTTGATAATTATAGCCTATACTTTTTAAATATTGTTTATCCTTATTATTATTTAATGGGCCTAACCGTAAATTAGAAACAAAACACCTAAGTGTACACTTAGAAGAGTAAAAATGACAGAAGGTTACGTTAATTCAACTTTATTAAAACTGCATGGCAATCAATTTGCACTTCCAAAAGTCATACATTTGTGGGGAAAAAAAACGAAATAAGTATAATAAAATAAAACATAAAAAGCAAAGGCAGATCAGAACATTTAATGAACAAAACCGGGCTCTGTACATGGCAGACAGGGGAGCGTAACGTTAGTCGAAAGCCGGGCGATAAAGGAGGATACATCCACAAATCCAGAGTAGCAAAACTAAATAGCAGACAAATCAAAGGAAAAACTAAACGTGTGCAAGCGGTTACCGAACATTTTTTTCTCTGTGAGTTTTCAAAAAAAGAAATAAACATTAACGTGCACCAAGTCTATCTATGCGCTTAAGTTGCTGTCTGTTTGGTTTCCATGGTGACGCGTCTAGCTTGTTACGTGACACACCGCATCCACAACAGCGCTGAATGAATGATGATCTGCTTTTATGTCATTTTTCCATTTTTCCATTTGCTAGCTATGGCATGAAATATCTGATATTCCGATTGTCAAATATATGCAACGCAATATATATATATATATATATATATATATATATATATATAACGCAAAGTATTTCAAGAAAAAGGCAAAATGAATGCGATCTTTAGACAATTTTTTAAATACTCGACGGGCCGGATTAAACAGCCTAACGGGCCGTATGTGGCCCGCGGGCCGTAGTTTGCCCACCCCTGACCTAGAGGATAAAATTGAGATTTGCATGCTAACACTGGTTTTCTCTGTGACACACTTGCCCGTCACAGCTGTTGTCTTGTGCTATAGAAAGCATATCTGAAGGTGACAGCAACTTGATATGTATAGGCTACACTTTGCCTACACCAGTGACTTTTGGACTTAAATGCAACACAGTGTTTTCTCGCGTACACTCCTAAGAGATCTATATTGTCACTCTTTGGTCTTGTTTTCAACACTACTGTCTATCTGCCATATGACTTTTGTCTGGTAATGGTTGTTTAGAGAATATCTTGAATGATTGAATCATGTAGAAACTACTTTGAAAGCATTAAAAGTTTCAGCACAAACACATTGAGACTTTGCTCTGAAAGCTCTAAATAGTTTAGTAGCTGACAGTAAATTAAAGCATTGGGTTGAGGCACAATAAAGCACATTACTTAAACAATCATATGAAAGCATGGCTTCAGTTTGGCAGAAGGTACATTAGTGACCCGGTTTTTACTCGGTTTTACTACATTTTGGTATGGTGAATTGGTGGTACAAATCTAACACATCTCAAAACGCACCATGAGTGAGAGAGAATTAACAGCAGGGTCTCTGCAATTCATGCAGCAGGGAATGAATATCTGGCTAAAATAGAGAGAAGTATAGATGGGAAATGCATTTAAAAAAGTTAAACAAATGCACAAATGCAACTCAAAGAAGACATTTTGGCCATACATTGAAAGTCAGTGGGGTCCAGTCATTGTTGTTTTGACCCCAAAATGTACTGTATATATAAAACTTTAGTGTTCCACAGAGGAATATGGAAGCTTGTTTTTAAATTTTTTTAAAATTAAAAAAGGTAATTGCGACTTTTTATCACCCAGTTTTTCTCAAAACTGCATGTTAAAAAGTCGCAATCGCAAGTTATAAAGTGTGAGATAGAAACTCTCAATTCTGAGGAAAAAAAGTCAGTCTTAACCCGCAATTGTGAGTTACTGTATATCTCACAATTCTGAGAAAAGAAGTCAGAATTCTGAATTCACAATTCTGAGAAAAGAAGTCTGAAGAACTCGCAATTGCGAGGAAAAATAGAGATAAAAAGGTTGCAATTATCAATTGGAAACAAGCTTCCATAGAAGAATGAAAGAGCTGACAGAATTTGTATTTTTGGATAAACTGTCCCTTTAAGAAAAATGTATGTACGTATTTTAGTTATTTTAACGATTTTGTATTTTTTTGTTGTTGAAAATTTCAGTGACATTTTGCATGACACTAATGGCATTTCCCTTTTTCTTTCTCTACAACTGTTCTTGGACAGAAAGTACTGTTCTTTTAGAAAGGACTGATGAAGGTGAAACGTTGTCCAGACGAACATAAACAAACATGTTGTGTCTCATTTTGAAGGCTGTGTCCTCCGGAGGTCGCATTTGTCGGCCCCAAACATACGTCACCGGGGATGTTTTATTTCAGAAAAGTAACAATTATAAAATGGACCGTTAAAGGGGTGTGGACCGAATTGTTGTAATTTCCTTATGACTTTGGAATGTGATGGTTACTTAACTGAAATGTGACAGCCTCTATGTGTCCAACAAATATGACCTCTGGAGGACGCAGCCATATAGACCAATTCACACATGCACTAGTGCCTTCAGAGTTACAAGTGAACCCCTTATGGTGTGTTCAACCACAGGGAACATTCCTACAACCCCCTTCCACACAGATGTTATATCTATTCACCCCATTCCCTCCAATTTTCCCATAACATAACAGGAAGTTACATCCCTCATTCGTTTACTGTCTCTTCCATTCCCTCAAAGCCTCCGGGAATTCCCAGTCAAGGAATGTTTCGACATTCCAACCCCAGGAACGCTTGAACAACAGGATCGGATGGATTCCTTTTAAGCCGTATGCAAGAAGGAATGATAAAGGAAGCTATCATGCGAGGAAAGAAAGGCAGAAGGGGTGTGGGTGTCAATAAAGTGCTATGTATTTGTTCTACATCTGGACTGTGATCCTCTAGGCTGATCACGCTACTTGGCGATGTCCCATGTCGCAGCTTCTCTGTGAGTCGACAGCACGCTCGATACATCATGCCCTGCTTCACACTTGATAACACTGACAGTTTGTCAGCTGCTATGAGAGATCAGCTTTACTACAGCAGATGTATGAGCATATGCCTCCAATCCCCATCTCAAGTACATCTGTCACTTGTGCCTATCGAAGGCAAAGAAATTGTCCTCAAATATCATTCATAAATTAACTTTTTTAAGTGACTAACAATATTTTTTTTCCCTGGTGGGAAAACAAAAATTAAATAGACTTGCATTGAAGGAGGACCAGAATGTCAGAGGCTTGTGGATTGGCTCTTTTGACTTGGGAGAATAAACAATCATCCAGAACGCCCTAGCAACCACTTAGAACACCCTAGCAACTGTCCAGAACACCCTACAATCAACAACACCTAGCATTAGCCAAGTTTACACAGGCAAACATCACATTTTATTCAGTAAATGTTTGAATCTAGTTTAAAAATCTTTTAGGTATCATGAACTAAAACATTATTAGATTAATGTTCATTTATAGATAAAAAAAAAAAAAAAAAGATACTTTATCTGTTAGACAACTTGAAATGTTAAACATGTATACACCATTTAAACATTTGGAGTTGGGGCAAGATTTTTATATAAAAAATACAGTAAAAATTGACTGGCTCTTGTTACACTGCAGTTTTAAGGAGAAAATACTCTGACTGATGAATTTTCACATTATTTGTCTGAAAGCATATTAAAAACACCACATAGATATATAACCAACATTAAAAGCTTGTTTTTCACTTTGTTTAGTTGACAAAGATGTACTAAAAACGATAGTTTCAAAACGATCCCCGTTCACACGGATCTGCGAAAACGACTAAAAACGTTGTATTATGCTGCCAGGCCAGTAGTTGGCGATCTCACTTTGTAAAGAAACAGTACGTTTGTACAGTGCGTAGAGCGCATGGCGCCACCGTTTTCACAAATTCATCAAAAAGTTTGCGTTTTCGTGCCCCCAAAACGCTGTTGTCGTATAAAGACAAAAAGTTGTACATTTTTAGTTGAAAACAGTGCCATGTAAATGGCCCCTAAATGTCTTTACAATCACTTTTTGAATGAACAATTTTTAATTTAATTTAACAAGTTTTACTTTTTTTTTTTTTAAGTTTATAAATAAATAAAATGTAAAAATAAAAAAATATTACTGACCAACTTTTGAACGTGCATGTGTATGTAAAATAAATTCGGTAACACTTTACAATAAGGTTCGTTACTTAACATTAGTTAACATGAACTAATAATGAACTGCACATATACAGCATTTATTAATCTTTGTTATTAAAATCTTGTTGACATTAGTTATTGCACTGTGAACTAACATGAACTAACAATGAACAGCTGTATTTTTATTATTTTAACGTTAACAAAGATGAACAAATACAGTAACAAATGGATTAATCATGGTTAGTTAGATAATACATTAACTAATGTTAACAAATGAACCTTATTGTAAAGCGTTACCATAAATTCTGTAAAAGTATTGTTCATTGTTAATTCATGATAGCTAATGCCTTAACTAATGTTTTTATTTTTAAAAATGGAACCTTATTGTAATTCATACTGTAATTCATCATCTCTCTCTCTCTGATGGAATATAACAATATAGGACACTTTGTTCAGTTCTACACTGCTCGACTAAAAGATGCCTGGTTGTCTGCTGCAACACAGAGTGTTCCCTTAGGGATGCTGGAATTTGAGACTCAAACAATCCATTTAAAGGTAAGGAGCAGTGTTACTCTCTCTCTCTCTCTTTCTCTCTCTCTCTCACAGCATGCCCCCCTGACCTCTGACCCCTCAGTCTCTCTCTTCCTCTCTCAGTAAAGGAGTGTGGGGCCCACACTGTCTCCACCCAAACAGGGAGGGCAGCAAACATATGGAGGAAAGAGACTCTTATGTTTCTAATCAGACACTTCTTGAGCAGCCCAACCCCTTCACTCTCTGCCAAAGCATCATTATCAGCAGAGCTCGTTCCCCCTTTAAGCTACAATAACTGAGTTATGGGACCTATGCCAATGAGAATAAAATCTGTTCTTGGTTGTCGTGAGTAAGGGAATGCATGCAAATGGAAAATTAACACGATACTGAATGACTAGAATGATACGAGGACTTGCTCACTGTATTATTTTGATGTTAAATTGATTTGAAATTTTAAAATGCATGTTTCTTCATATTAATGCATGGTTAAGAGTATAAAAAAAAAAAAATTGTTTTATACTTGAATACTTAAAAAAAAAAAATATATATATATATATATTTTTTTTTTATACTCAATATTCATAGAATCTTTCATCAACAACTATTGGGTCATATCTGCAATTTAGCAGGATTTATTACCAACACAGTGCTCAAACATTTTCTTTATTGGTATTTTGTCTTATTTTCCAGTAATAAAAACTATATTCCTAAAACAAGATACATTAAATTGAGAAGTACAGTGATAATATCTTGAATTAATTAAAAAAATATATTTATATCTTCATATTTTAAGATATAAATATCAAGTACATTTTAGTTAGATATTGGCTCAAAACAAGAAATACGATGAATTTAAAGTGAATTAAAAGAAATAATCTTAATTCTAACCTAACAGATATATTCTCTGAAAGCAAATTTGCTTTTCAAATAAGTTTAGATATCAAACAAGATGTATTAATAATGAATAAATATAGATTCAGAAAATAACTTTGCACCACTGCATCTGCTGTGTGCAGTTTTGCTAATGTAAACATCAGTGTTTATTTCTGTCTCTTGAGTGAGTATGAAATGTGTATTACATCATACGGCCCGCAACTTTTGTTTCCCAGGGTCTTCGAAACACCTGGATGCTTCATAGTCCGCCAAATGAACAAAATCCTCTTTATGCCTAATGGAATAACAACAGATGGACTTTTTATTTCCCATACAGCATGGCCACCTGGTGATATAATATATGCACAGATACACTGAGTGGAAGAGAGCGATTCAGTTGATCTCAAGTCATTAACTTGAGAGGAGCTCAACAACTTTATTTAAAGCGTATTGCTGTGATGCAAAGGGGTGTGGTAGATTCGCAGGAAGAAAAAAGAAATGCATGCATGATGGCACACTCTGAAACGTTTACACTATAGTTACTTTCTAATAGTTAGTTCTAAGGGTAGATCAAATCTTTTTAATAGCAAAATGATAATATACCGCACACTCCTCCCTTAAAGCTGCACAACATCTTGAGTAGTGCAAAGTTAGATCCAAACATCTGCAGTAGAACAAAAGTAAATTGTACTCACCTTGAAAAAATACAGCAAGAATACAGACTAAGAAAGCCACATCTGAGGATTTATGGCATTTTCTGTGTGTCGCCATCCTGAGCGAGCGGTCCTGCAGCGTTTGGTGTGACTGTGTGTGAGGTTTAGGGTTTGTTTCACTGAGAGTGTCACACCAGGGATAAAGCCAATGCCTGTGCTCTTATAGATTCAAGTGTGGCCCTTCCCCCCTCTCCCTTTCACTCTATTCTGTTCTTTTCTTCATTCCCATGAGCCGTGTTGTAATTATGGAGTATAGAGTCTTTATTCAGAGGAGATCAAATTGTATGTTTCTAAGTCTTTTGAAATGTAGATTGAGACAAATTAGAGACCACATCAATGCACATTTATACATCAACTTGCTGTGATGATGCCATTCTGAGAACTCACATTGTAAAAAGCATGTATTATCTCTTTAGTTATCCTATAACACTGGGGGGGGGAGGGCATTGTTTTCAATAGTTTTGTGTGGATATTTTGTTGTTATGTGTTTGAGCATTTTAAATGTACGTAAATCTGTAAAGCACAGACAGTAAACATTTGTTCTTTTATAATTCCTAACCCTAAATCTGAAAGTGGATGAGAAATGGCATCATTTCAAATAATAATGGTGTTTTTAGGCAGTAGGTCCACAGAATCAAATGTGTTTTGCGATTTCTAGTTTTATATTAATGCATACTTTCCAGACTCAACAAAGTTACTCAAGTAATAGTAAAGACTAAAGGGACTTTAGTAGTCAACTAACAATTAACGATTTTAGGATGTTCATATCTGGGTTTTAGGATTTTATTGTCTATGCAAGTATCTGTAGCTACATTTTAAGCAAGCATTTGTTTTCATTGTTTTATGGGCTGTTTTCATTGGCTACAATAAAACTAGGACACAGTGCTGCCCCCTGCTGTTTACAATTTTATATTTTTTTAAAGGACCTTTATGCATTTTAGGTACTAGTATTTATCAGACTGCAGCACTGAAAACAACCTAAATTTGCACAAATAGAAACATGATCACCTAGAAATATGTTTATGTAATATGGAACAACGTATTGTATATGGCATGAAGGGACAAAACAAGCCCTGGAATCTTAATAAAAAAAAAAAAAGTTAAGTTATTTTTCAAGAAATTAGATGTCTGAAAATGCTGACCATCAACCCGAGGTCAAACCAAATTTTAGATTATGTTTCGATACATTTTGAAATGCTGCAATGTGAGATATTTGGGTTACACTTTATTTTAAGGTGACATTGTTACAGTGTAATTATATGTTTAAGTACTGAGTAAATTTGTACTTACTATAGGGTTAGGGTAGGATTAGGGTTTGGTTGAAAGTTAGTTGCATGTAATTATGCATAATTTACTGTTAATACTATGGTAAGTACATGTAATATATGTAACAAGGACACTGTAAAGTAAAGTGTTACTGACATTTACTATATTCAGGTGAAACGTCATGCAGTCATTGAGCTGTGCATGAAATGTGGGACACATAATATCTAATATTGCTCACAAAAGAAACTCATTAAAGTGTATAGACCTACTGAATGGAAAGTGCCATACTGCATAGTCATCATGCCATCATGATTCTTCCTTTTGGACATACTTCATATTGTAGATTCCATCTGAGACTATTGAGGCTGGATTTAATTAGATGTTTGCAGGGTTTAATCAGAAGAGAAGAATGACAGTGTGATTCTGGAATGCTGTGTTCAGGGAGTTCATATCTCTAAGGGATGGTGTGAAATTATTGTGCCTGTTTTCTTGCTTGTTATCAATACTCTTGCTAGTTCAAATACTGGTACAGCAAAGTCATCTAATCAAAACCAAATCGGCGTGAGGACGAAGTATGTCATAAATTGTGCAGATGTCAAGAATCTGCTTAGATTGGATGGAATTTTAAAGAGCTTCAAGTGATTTCTTTTGGAGAAAGTATAGCCTATTCCATTTCTGTGATCTATTGATTGTTCTTGCTTAATCTGAGAAGTGCAGTGGGAAGACTTTGCCGAGATTTTTATTTATTTATCCCAAAACGTAAAAACTGTAATCATTTACTCATTCTCCTGTTGTTTCAATTCAGTACGACTTTCTTCTGTGGAACACAAATTAAGATATCTTTTAGAATAAACGGAAACTTTTCTTTCAATGAAAGTAGGCTAGATGGAGAGCACGGACTACTGTGGTTTAGAAATGAAGATTTAAGGCCTGTTCACATCAAGAACGATAACTATAAAGAAAACTAAAATGAAAGCTCAACCAAAAATTACAATTCGGTCATTAATAACTCATCCTCATGTTGTTCTAAATGCGTAAGACTTTCGGTCATCTTCCGAACACAAATGAAGATCTTTTTGATGAAATCTGTGTTTTCTGTTCCTCTATTGACAGCTACGCAACTACCACTTTGACGCTTCAAAAAGTTCATAAAGAGTTCGTAAAACTAATCCATATGAATTGAGCGGTTTAGTCCAAATTTTCTGAAGAGACTTGATCGCTTTATATGAAGAACAGAGTTAAATGTTAGATGCTAAATGATTTTTTATTTTGGACATCTTTGAATGTTACCTCAGTATGTGGCATAACATTATTAGAGGAAATATAGCAGGGGATGTGAGAGCATACATCAGCCTTCTGCATTTCTGCTTATGAAAATAAAGAGACTATAATGGATTTCATGCATTACAGCCCATAGGCATTCATTCACCATGGGAACTCCTGAAGAGAGTGAGGTTAGCCACGATTAGCTGTCTTACCCCGAGGCATAGGAAAATGTGTGATGTGAAGCACAGATTGTGAGTTTGTAAGCACTGTTACCAAAATATTTACAGTTACAGTGCAATGTGGAGGCCAGAACCCCAGAGAAATACTCTCAGTCTGTGTGATTACACTGTTAAAAAAAAAAGAAAACGAATTTTAACTGTAAAAAACTGTAAAAAAGCAACGGAAAATACATGTTAATTGCTTAACAGTATGTACCCTTACTTTATACAGTGAAATTCTGAAATAGCTCTCACAGGACATTTTATGTAATTTTACAGTAAAATACTGTTAAATGTACGGATTTTGGAAGTACACACAAAAATAAAAAAAAAATAAAACGTACGGTTGCATTTACCGTACCTTTCCGTAAAAAAGAAACTAAAATTTACGGTAAAAAACTGGGAGCTGTGGTTGCCAGTACTTTACCGTAAAAAATACGGTAGAAATATTTATGTTTTACGGCATTGAGCTAAAATTTACGGTAAAAAACTGGCAGCTTGTTGCAAGCTATTTACCATAAAAAATATGGTAGTAATATTTTTGGTTTTACGGCAGTGATCTAAAGATTGCGGTAAAAAACTGGCAGCTGTAGTTGCCAGTACTTTACCATTGAAAATACAGTAGAAATATTTTAGTTTTTACACTACTGAACTAAAGTTTACGGTAAAAAACTGGCAGCTGGTTGCAAGTGCTTTACTGTTAAAATACGGTAGTAATATTTGAGGTTTTATGGCATTGAACTTAAGTTTATGGTAAAAAAAAAAACAACTACAAAAACGACTTGTTTGTTTGAATTATGTTTTAAAGCCTGTTCACTTGTGATTAGTAAACTCACATCTCCTTTGTTCATTTGTATAATTGTTCAATTTGTGTTGATTGACCACTGTCACTAATTGTATTCTCTTTCATTGTATGAAGAAATGTTTAATACTAATATATTTCACGTTTTTGAGTATAATAGCTCTGTGACTCTTCCGCATGCGAGCCTGCAGTGACAAACAGATAATCTGAAGAACTTTAAAATCACATAGTGTACAAAAAAGGTTTTGAACTACTGAGTGATTTAGACCAACACAGACATCAAGATTCAGCGTATGAATCTCAACAACGGTGACAATCAACAAAATAATCAGATAAAACTCTGAACATCACAAAACAAGCTACTAAAAAGTTGCAACAAAAACAACAGCAAAAATAAAAGCAGATAATAATAATAAAAGAAACTACTAAGCAAATTCAGCATAATTTATTCATGCTGGGAGATATTGATGCGCTTTGATTGATAGCTCCCATCATGCACTGCACTTTTATCATCACCGTTGTTGAGAGTCAAATGCTGAATCTTGATGTCTGTGTGTGTCTGAGAGACACAGTAATTCAAATCTTTATTGTGCACAATGTTTTAAAAATTCTTCAGATTAGCCCAACACTGATGGATCACATGCTATAAAATCATAGAGCTACTACATCCAATAATGTAAATTTAATGAACCATATAATCAAAGGTAAGACTCTATATGAGGCCACTACATGATGATTATATCATCATCAATTACAGATACTTAACCAACATCACCTGATTCATTTTCTCTCTGATCTTCTTGCCATAACCAACGTGTCTTATAAACACAGAGTTACGGCAGCCAGAGAAAATCAAGGGTCAAGAGCCCAACTAAAGAAAACACTGATCACCATCATCAAATGAAACAATAAATCATCAACATCTAAACCTCTGTTAATTCTCAAACAGAACTGTAGATGTATGACAGAAATAAAGTATATCTGGTTAGTAATAAGTGAAGCTGGTAATGCTGTTTGTGGAGTTGTTTAATCCTCTGATGAGATCTTGAGAGATTTAATGTTTTTTTTTTTATCTTCAATTGATCTAAGACTGTGGCTGAAGTCAGTTGTAGTTCTTGTGTTTCTGCTCATGTCTTCTCTTTTTCTGTTCTTGTTGTTTCTCTAAATTGACATTCCCAGAATTCCCTGCGTGACACTTCACATTTGATGTTATTTCATTTAAAAAAGTATGTTTCTTCATAGTTTTTGTTATCAGTGATGTACATTTGGGGTTTATATTACATCATACATTGTTTAATGAATGTGTATGGCATTATTTGGAGCCTTGTGTGTCACCATGATGGAGTTTTTTATTTGTGTGTATGACACTGTGCACCTTCTTTATATTAATAGGTGCTCAGTTTGTGGAAAACTAATGGTGGTAAACTTTGAATCATCATGTGATTTTCTTTTTTACCACCTATGTTATTATGATGGTTATCGGTATATTACAGAGGTATAAAGCAGATTTTAATACTTTAGTGAAATTGAATGATAAAGTTTATTGGTTAATGAAACTTAAGAGTTGTCCCGTAAAAACTAAAAGGTTACTTCTGTATTTTTTATGGTAAAGTACTGGGAACCACAGCTGATGTTTTTTTACCACACATTTAAGTCCTGCTGATGTTTTTTTTTTGCAGTAAATTTAGGTCCAAAGTAAGGTTGCTACCATATTTTTTATGGTAAAATACTGGCAACCAAGCTGACATTTTTTTAGCGTAAATTTCACAGGATTTTTTTACATAGTTTTTGTTTTGTTTTTTTGCCCTTAAATTTAAGTCCCGTAAAACATAAAAGGTTGCCACCATATTTTTTACGGTAAAATACTGGCAATCACAGCTTTTTTTTTTTTTTACCGTAAATTTCACCGTTTTTTTTTTTTTTTTTTTTTTTTTTTTTACAGTGTAGAGGTTACACAGGGCCTATTTAATGCACATTGGTCCTATTGTGAATAATTCATCAGTGCATGATATTCAAGAGGATAACATTTTTTTCTTTCTAATCTTTCAAAGTGTAATAACTTGCTCCACCTTTTTGTAAAAACGATTTTTCTTTTTGTCACCATTCACTCTTATTTTTCAACCTCTCTCCTCCACCAACCTAGCTTTTTAACGCCCATTTTTGACAATCCAATAAATTCTGGTTGGATAAAATATATATATTGGCCAGCCCTAGTAAATTAAGTAAATGTAGCAACTACTTACTCATTATGCTTGCTGATTACTCGCATGTACCTTCAACGAGGGCTGATGGAAATAATTTGTTAATACAAAATTAAAGATACATATCAGCTTTACCTTGCATAAATTAGTCCTTCCGAATGAGAGGAAATCTTGGGATATTCATGGACATTCTGTAGCAATTCACTACTCTCTAGTTCACATCCAAGGCACCATGTACTTCGACTGCCTTAATGGCACTTCCATAGGAAACGTAACAACAAGGAAATTGCTGTTAAGAGTTGTCTAAGAGTCTTGTATTAGCCCAAATGGAGAAAATGTCAGAGGAACATTGCTTGCTTTGAGAGTGATTGTTATAGAACCGGCAGCTCGATTCAGTTGCTTATCTGCACCGTTGCAGTTATAACTCAGGGACACTGCAGCAATTATAGTGCTAGTGTGGTGTAAGCAAAAGTGTATTATGTAGGTCTACTTGTGCTTTAGATTCTTGTGAATATGACTTTGCTGAACTTGTGCAGAACAGATCTGCAAGGGTAGGCTACGAGTATGATATAACTGCTCTGTGGTGAAATGTGAAAAACTGAAGAATGAATTCATCAATATTGAATGTTCTAAGGACCTAATTGGTGAAGCTGTAATGATCAGGCAGGGACGGGTCGACACGCCTGGTCTGTCATTCCACTGACGCACTATGAAAGACAGATGTTCTCCTTCACAGAATATAGTCGGAACTATACTCTCCTGTGACACATTGTAATAACTACAGTAAGGTGATCCTCAATGTTGTCAGAATGTGTGTGTGTGTACATCTCTCTCACTCTCTCTCTCTCACTCTCTCTCTCACACACTCTCTCTCTCTCTCTCTCTCTCTCTCTCTCTCTCTCTCAACACACACACACACACACACACACACACACACACACACACACACACACACACACACACACACACACACACACACACACACACACACACACACACACACACACACAATGGGTCAGAGAAAGGTACAAAGCAAAAACTCCAGTGTTAAATTAACTCTCCTGGGAGTTTATTTGACTCCACACTCAAGAGTGTTAAATTAACACTGAATCAGTGTTAAAGTTAATGAGATAATTAAGTGATTAATTGAGTGATGATTGACCATTATTGAAGACACCTGATTTTAACAAGCAGAATCACCAAAAGAGAAAAATCACAATTGTAAGTCACCATTATGGTGGTCAGTGTTTGCTTTAGTTGGGCTCTTGACCCTTACATTTTTAACTTTAGATTTAGTTTGGTGGCTGTAACTGAGTTACAACAGCCAGATGAATAAAGAGAAAAGGTGATCTGGTGGTGTTGGTTATGTTTTAACATAATCATAATTTGACCTGAATCACTAAACTCATTTAGAGCATAATCTCTAATTTAGATGTATATTGTTGATTACAGCATCACAGTGATTCTTCAGCATAAGATCCAGAATTTTCAATATAATCCAAAGGATTTCTTAAAAGTTGTTCTGATAAAAAAATAAAAAATCTTTCTTTTAGGCACACACAGGCATCAAGAATCAGTGTATGAATCTCAACAATGGTGAAAAACCGCAATGCATGATGGGAGCCATGAATAAGTTTTGATTGGTGGCACCCAGAATGCACTGCAACATGCTTTATTATTGTCACCATTGTTGAGATTCACAGGCTGATTATTGATGTTAGTGTGTCTAAATAAAATATTTTTTCTAAGTCTTTTGATCAGAACAACTTTTAAAAAATATTTTGGATTACATTGAAATTGCTGAAAATCATATGCTGTAGAATCACAGGGCTGCTGTAATCAACAAGGTAAACCTAACTCTCTAAATGAGTTTTGTGATTCAGGTCAAATTATGATTATGTTAGACCATAATCAACACGACCTGATCACCTTTTCTCTTTGTTCATCTGGCAGTTATAACTCAGTTACAACACCCAAACTAAATCTAAAGTTAATTGTTTACGGGTCAAGAGCCCAACGAAAGCAAACACTGATCATCATAATGGTGACTTAAAATAGATTTTCTGCTTTGGTGATTTTGCTTGTTAACATCAGGTGTCTTCAATAATGGTCAATCATCACTCAATAAATCACTTAATTAGCTAATTAATTTAACACTGCTTCAGAGTGTTCATTTAACACTCACATTTTAACACTTTAACACTCTTGAGTGTGGAGCCAAATTTAACACTGGAGTTTTTGCTGTGTAGAAAATGGTCATGATATATTAGTCTATATTTTTCATGCAAAAATAGGAAAGAATAGACCTCAGGAAAGAATAATTAAGTGATCAAAATAAAACATATATTATGATTCATAGCATATATTATGATTATGATACTGTATAATCTCAGCAATGTTATGTGATAACTCATTTAGTTTGTTTCTATACGACCTGGGGAGGTACTATTTGTGTATTTTTATTTATTTTTAGATGTGGTCCACACCATCTGTTGTGCCGAAATTATATGACTAACACACTACACTGTGGACATCATGACTAGAGGCATTACGACAAACCCATAGTATACATTTTGGAGAAAGTATCTAAATCTAATTTTCCTGTGCTGTTTGGAAACTGGTGTTCTGTGGGGCATAAACATACAATTATTGTTGACTGTTTATCATTGAGCGCTATGTTATTACGAGAAGCTTGGGCAGTCAAAGCGGAGATTGGTGGCAGAATTTTAAGATAAAACTCACAGGTTAGAAGCTATGCAGCTATTGACTGTTCTTCAAGAATAATGCTACATTACAGATTTAAATACTCATTGTGAAATGTTTTCATTGATTAGGGCAAAGAGTAAACAGTTGTCTTACTACGAGCAATGTTTGCTGCACAGGATGATGGGAAAGTAGCTAAAAATCAGTATGTTATGATTTATTAGGCCATTGTTTTTAATGTCACAGTAGTTACCCAATGAATGTGAGACTGAATTTATTTCATTACTGAGCTGCCAACAATCTAAAAGTTTTTAAATGATTATTGATGATGATCTGCTGTATGGCTAAGGCTAGTACACACTTTCTAGCTGTTATCTAACTGATGCACCCTTTTCAAGGGTTATACGTATAACAAATAACAGTAGAAAACCAATTTACTTTGGAGCTGCTCACATTATCAGCCTGCCAGCTCACTTTAAGTTATTTAATGGAGTTATTTCCTACAGCCACCAACCTGCACTTTGTTCTTTTTTTTTGTGTCGTCTGTTTAATGGTGCAGAAGTAGTTAATTAAAGTTTACACTTTTGCAGTAGACAGTGTTCAGAGAAAATGTACTTGATGCTATGCCAGTTTGCTCAAGGAGTTTACATTTTCCTCTAGGATGTAAGTGATCGATTTTTTGTAGTTCAATATTATTAGCAATGTTAGGCTTTTTTTTGCGTCAGACTGATGTCACTAAATTGCATGATGATTATTGTCCTAGAAAGTAATTTGTGCTCCAATAATATAAAAGATTTAGACATACATATAGTATGTGTGTGTTGGAGGAAGAAATAGCTGGAACTGATTTACATGAACCAATCTGGCCTAGCCTCATCCTCCCTTTCTCTGTGGGCACCATTCCTTTTATTTATCCCCTCCTCGTGGACCTGGTGATGTATAGGTTAACATAATATTAGCAAGGGGCATTTAAATGTCAGTTAATAATTGTAGTCCACAATGAGCTCTGCTAAGTGTGAATTATTCCCTCTGAAGGGTCCTCACTATGATCCATCTTATAGCTGTATATATCTTTCTGTGCTGCCTGTCAAATATGCGCCCTAAATCCAAGGCTTATTTAAATGTCACAAAAAATTTAAGACCACTGAACAATGTCTCGTCTGGATATTTCTTTTATTTTTACTTGCAGCATGTTGAAAAACAAAATATCTTTAAAATAATCTTTTCTATTCTGTTTTTTTTTTTTTTCATTCCATCCTTGTGCTGCTTTATCTTCAGGACTTTGTTTTGCAGTTGGTGCATTGAGTACAGTTTAAAATAGATGTTATAGAAATGGAAAGAATATCTTTTAAGTTTTAAGGAAGGACCTTAACATGAGAGGCCTTATTACTCATACACACTGATGAGCCAAAACATTATGACCAGTCAGAGGTGAAGCGAATATTGTCGATCATCTCCTAACAAGGCCACATATTAAGGTCTGGTAGATTAGATGGCAAGCAAACAATCAGTTCTTGTAATCAATGTGTTGGTTTCAGTATAAAAGGTTCAGGAATAAAGATCTGAGTGACTTTGACAAGGGCTGGATTGTTATGGCAAGGCGACTGGGTCAGAGTATCTCTGAAACGGCAAGGCTTGTGGGTTGCTCCCGGTCATCAGGGGTCCGAATTTAACAACAGTGGTCCGAGGACGAGCAAAACACAAACCAGCGACAGGGCGCCCAATGCTCATCGATGCACAAGGGCAATGAAATCCCAGGTCGGAGCAAACAGAAGTTGAATGCCGGCTCACCTCGCAACCTACAGGACCTGGAGGATCTGCTGCTAACCTCTTTGTACCAGATACCACAGCAGGTCAGTGCTGTTTTGGCAGCACGTGGAGGAACAACACCACATTTTCTTACTATATTAGTAAAGCAATGATCCAAAAGCACTAGATATGGACTAAAACTGGATGTAGTGCCAGTGAGTCTGGCAGCACTGCAATTTGCCACCTTGAGGAGTTTATCTGTAACACGCTGGCCAATGTTCCTACAGTGGCTTGGCAGCTTGGCTTCTGAGCAGTAAAGCTTCTTGGCTAGACACCAAAGAGACATGGGCTCTGTCCGACAGGGACAAAACACTGCTGCAGGACTGTACTAAATATATCTCTGTTTGTGATACTTTAGTGCCGGTGGTTTTTTAGCATACTTAGGAGGAATAATAGAAGCTTGTTGGTGACAAAGGTGGTTATTTTTTATATATACAAAAAAAAAAACACATGTTTATATTGCATATCTATATATATAAAACGTATTTTTTGTAAATACATATTTATATACACATTTATATTGTATTTGCAAATTTCAAATATACTACATATTGTTTTTTTTGTTTTTTTGTTTTCAGGTGATAAAAGGACACAAGATATTTTGTGTTTTTGGTATGTGGAAATGGCAGTAAAAGATGAATGTTGACCATAAGTAAGCATTTCTCTCCACTAGGTTGTGCTAGTGTACCATTTAAAAATTACACTTATCTCGGAGATTTCCCAAAACGCCAATAAGCTCTGAATTTTGGACAGTTTAAAACTTAATTGGAGAATTACCATTAACTGTGTCTTAGCTTTACTCACATTCAATTATAGCTGAATGAGACAAGAGGTAATGCCAAATGTCCTCAGTAAAACATTTATACAAATCCACAGAATTAAATGCAGATGCAAGAAGCAATAAAGGGACTAGAATGAATAAGACAAATATTTAATAAGCAATTAGGTATATATCTGAATTCTTTTTTTCTTGACACACCAGAAAACAATAGTCCATATCAAGCTCATTTCTAAAAGAAGGGTCTGCAACTCATTCTTTATGTCCACTGATGTAAGTTTGACTGTTATAAATTACTTTGCATGAGTTTCAATGAATACATTTAAATAAAAAATTATCTGCGGATAAACTGATACATTGTACTGTTAACCTAAAATGTCAGTCTGCCTTTATAAACAACACGAGCAGCAAATTAACAATAGAAAGATATCAGTATATTATGCACTCTACATTAATGATTTTATAATCACAAGCCCCTTTGGGGAAATGGTTTGGAAGACACTGACATTGAAGGAATTATGTGAATAAATTAGAATTAAGAATTCACAATGAAATATCCTGGGAGAATGCTAAAATGCAACACTAAATCACCATCCAAAAGTAGTTGTTGCCTGCCTTTTATTCAAGCCCAGATTTGTACTGACGTGCTTTGAGACTAAATGTGTCCTTAAAAAAAAACAGCAACACATAAATGGGCATATTTTAAAAAAGTATCCTTCGGGACATTCTGTATTTTTAGTTCCTCTTTTGCTCACTGCACTGTGGTTATCAATGCCCTGAATCTTTATGCTTTATATTTTACATCTTGCATGTGCAAGAAGATGTACAATTGTCTCCAGGACATTTACACTGGGGTTTAAAAGCGTATTCAACTAATTTCCTTTCCAGAGTGAAAAATACAGTAGTACAAACCTTAAAAATAAGTAAGGAAACAATCCTAATGAGATCAAACAAGACTTCTTTAAAATGATCCTTCTAGATAATCTGAAATAATGTTATCCCCTCAACATGGTTGCTTATTCAGTATTTGATTTTTTAGAGCCTTTTTATTTACAGTAAAAATGGTAAAAAAAAAAGCAGCGTACCATATTTTTACTGTAAAAAGATACAGTGACAATATTTACAGGAGACATTTTGGTGATTGTATATTTTACAGTTCTGTATATTAAATTATACAATTTTAATAAACCAACCTATATTTTAGCAATTAAAATCTATTTGTTGTCCTTCAGGGAATTCATTTATCCATAAAGTATAGAGTGGTTCATACATTTTAATAACTTTTTAGTCCTTTTTTTTTAAACTTAAAAATACTGTAAGATATTTGTATTGTATTGTAGTGTGTGTGTGTGTGTGTGTGTGTGTGTGTGTGTGATCAAATGGAGTGGGCTGTGTGGGCGTTGAACACACTGCTTCGACTGAAGAGCACTGCCTACATCTCAGCACGGCTCTGCTCTCTAGTTATGCTCAGTGCAGTAGGCTACTATCTCTTCAGGTATGAGCTTCTAACACAAGACGCACAATATTTGCCTCTATTGAATGAATGAACACGGAGACTTGGAGAAATGGAAAGTACTTCGGCTCCGAGAGCGTTTCAGCACCACTTTCACTGGACAGCGCAACAGCTTTTCCCACTTGGTATCGTGCTTTGGGAGATTTGCGTGTGATTTCCATACGTGGGGAATGGAGTTTGTCGAATTGGGGGCCATCGTTCAGCAAACGATTAACGAGATACCCTAAAATCTGCAGTCGACTGTGTTTAGGTGATCACACTGGAGGTGTTTGGCAACAGCGGCAGCAGATAGAAGAAGGTGAGTGCATGGAAATGGGTCAACTTTGAACATCGCTCACGGATTCTTTGCAGGAAAAGCATCGCTCGATTCGTTTCGTCGATGTTGATTTGTTGATATCAATAGCGACATTTGCTGGTTTACACATAATAATAGCGCAGGCACGATGTTTGTGAGACGTTTGGCTTCAGCCTATATTTTGACCAGTAGTGCGGTACTTTGGCAAATCTGACTTTCCTGTGATCATCTGATTTCTTTTTTTCTTTTTTCTCGTTGCTCTGTGAAAATAGCAGTGTGAAGTTGTGCCCATCACTTTGTTCTAAACAACAGGTTTTTCTTTTGTGCATCAACGCCTCTTAGATTGAATGCATATCACTGATTCATATGCTAATCACCTGTCAGGATTTAATGTTTTTATTAAGGTTTACTGGATAGGTGGGCTTCACTGCAATGAGAATATTTTAACGGAGAATAGGCTAATACTTAATTCTGTCTGACATATTGAATCTCTTGGTCACTTGCAGCTACAGAAATTAGATAGAAGAAGATGGGTCAATGACATTAGGATGAACAAGATAAGGAGGAGATCTTTTAAAAATGCAATTTAAGGCGAACGTGACAAGTTCTTATATGATCTTTGCACCAAGATAATGCATAAAAAAATGTATGCATAAAAATGCTTGCTATATATGTATGCATAAAAATGCTTACTATATATAATGCCACACTGACTTCAATTTGAGGACAAAAATGTATATATGTATAGACTTATTTTATGTTTTCATTTTGTTACATGACATCAGACTGTTGGTACATAATATCTATATATATATATATATATATATATATTAATGGCTTCCATCACTTTCATCCAAAGAATTTCAGCTTTCTAATTATGCTTTTTCCTTTTCATATTTTTCATATTTCATATACAATCTGTGTACAACAAGACATTTTTTAGTGTAAGCAGGATGACATTTATCAAATAACTTGAATTCAGAAATTGAAGCCATGTTTAATCATAGACATCATTTCTGGACATGTTGCATTTTAACATATCATTTCATAATTTAATAGATGCCGACATCATGTCATTGACCCAGATATAGCCTGTGGAGATCTAGAAGAAGAGAAGATTTTTTATCAGCCTTGCAGATGTCAAACCTTGAGGCCATCTGGACCAGATGGGCTAGTTTAGACAGCATGTTAGATGGGTTTGTATAAACCTCCAAATGCCTTAATACCATTAATGGATGTTTTGGCATTAATAAAAGCTCTTGCTATCTAAATGTGTCTTTAATTGCCACTGGAAATTACCAGAGACGAGTTAAATAAAACACCTGTAAAAGAAAGCAGTTGGGAGGTGTCAGTCAGAGAGAGAGGGCTGCATGGAAGTCGCGGAGCCTTGACTTGTAACGTTGTTCCACAATACCGTATGGCATGGCATTGTCAGACCTAATGAGTCAGCTATGTAAAAGCATACACCTACATGATGTGCTTAAACAATGTGTGATGGAGTGCACTGACTTTTGTAGTATGGAGAGGCTGTCGCAGCAATGACTCACTCCCTGGGTCTTTGTGAGAGCGCTACAATCCCATTGATCATAAAGCAGCACAGAGTACTGCATTTCCCTGTTTTGCCACTGCAAAAAGAGTTTTCTGGGGCCTCTGGTTGGGCATCAACATCAGGACCTGCTGTAGAAAAAGGTTGTATAACAGAGAAGCATGTCTCTCTGTATGTATAGCCTAGTGCAGTATGAAGTCACTTCTTTAGACTTCATTAGTCCAGAGAAGCTTTTAAAGCAATGGAAAGAGCTTTAGCTTGGAACGCTAAGGTCTGGCGATTTCAGACTCCGCCAAGATGGCTCTATTACATAATTGAATGAGCTAATGAACTTTTCCATCACGGCGATAGGGAAGTCAGGAAAACTGGTGCGGTGCCAACTTGTAAAGTTTTGTCCTGTGACAAATTTCGTACTTTTCTCTAGCCACTGGATGACTTCAATTGCTGAAGTGTGCGTTTGCACTCCTTATGAGTCTGATCACGCACCGCCATGTAAGTTCTGCAAGGCAAAAAAAAAAGAGAAACAACACTAGGTTTTATACATTATTCATTAGTTTTCTTAGGACTCATGCTCTGTAAATGCCATTTGACCCTGGGTTTCCTCCGGGTTGAGAGTCTGTATCGGTTAACGTTGTTTATCTCCATCGAAAGCGGCGGACAACACAGGCGGACTGAATAAACTAAATAAGTCATTATGCTCTTCCTTCACCTACTGTCACCATTCTGTTCTATAGGCAGCAAATATGCCAAATATGTTTTGAATTATCATACATGGCAGTATGTCAATGTTTGTCATTATTTGCTACTGAATATAGTTAACTGCTGACAGATGGCCAAAAGCTGTTTGTTAGCACCTAAATAACTCTATGAACAGCTTCCATTTTCTAAAGTCCTTGTATTAGGAATAACTCATGGTATTTCTGTGTTGTGAAATAGATTGGCAGAGATCCATAAAGCTTTGCTCTTATTTGAGTTTACTTATGAGTAATGGTCATGAGCTACAACCGATAATGACGCTGCAATTAGATTCAGATTAAATGTAATTCAGATTGACTACTGATGTTGGAGGGTTGGCATTACGCTACCAGAAATGATTATAATGATGCTTCTTTTTGGATCGGAACTCTTGCTTGATAAAGAAATGGAGGAGTTTACATTTTATTTGAAATGATAATGAGTTTATTTTTAACATTGCTGAGGGTGGTTAATGGCAGGCCTACTTTATTCCAATGCACCAGTCAGGGGATCATACTGTGATATGATATGATGTGGGAATTCAGTCTTTGTATTTTCACTGTTGCTATGAATGTTGTATTTTTAAATCTGTTGCCTGCTGTTCAGGGCCTGAGCTCAGGCCTAGATTGCATATCACAGTTTGAATGTGTCATGCATGTGGATAAAACTATTGCAATGTCTGTTTTTCAAGTCGCTATCGTTGGCCAGAGAATGAACGGCCTTCTTTAAGGTCAAAAACCTTTGCTTGAGGAAGTTCGACCGATATCGCAACTTAATTACTTAAACCAACTGACTAAGCATAAAAACACATTCTGACTCAATTTAGCCCTGTGTCAGAGGCTCCTGCTTATGGATTTTCTGCCCACATTATCTGATGACACCCTCTGGCACAGAGGGCTAGAAGAGGAGACAGTGTATTGAGTGTAGTGTGATAGCCTTTAGCAGGTCATCGCCTACATCTGTTTTTCGCATCAGCACAGTTCAGAGTGGCATGACTTTATCAGATGCAGACTTCCCCTCTCCTTTTCTTGCGATATCTCTCGCCTCTATTTTTCGCCCTCGCCTTCACAGGCTGGGTAAATTCAGTGTCTGCTGTAGACTTGTGACATGAGATCATTTAAATTAAGATCATTGCCCAAATATTAACAGGTCTTGCATATTTAAAGCGATGCAAGCTGCAACATGACAGTTTAAGTCAGAAGCGTGTTAGCCGTGAAGATTCACAGCAAAAATTGCTGTCAGGAAAATTAAATAATAAAAATAGTCAGATTTATGCTTTATTAACTCTTTCCCCATCAGCGTTTAAAAAAAGATTGCCAGTCACAGTCAGCGTTTTTGATTCTTTTCTCAAAACTTTCATGGCCTCCAGAATATTTTGTTGTATGAATATCTGAACATGCAATATGTTGAAAGAATGAACAGAGCCTCTTCTTAAAAAAAAAAAAAATAATAATTTTATTCTAGCTTCATGTAGTCTTTTTTTCAGTCAAACCTGGGAAAGTTTAATAAAAAAAAAACATATTAAACAAAAAGCGGAGAAAATTGTGTTTTTCTCAAAGACTAAGTCCAGATAGTATTCAGAACGATGATCACAGCATATACGGGCTGCGCTTAACTTTTAGACAAACACTCACAAACTTCCCTAAACACTAATCCCCGCCGCCATTTTGAAGTGCTTTTAAAGGTGCTGTATGTAGGATCCAGCGGCCTCTAGCGGTGATGTTTCAGATTGCAACAACAGCGCTCGTGCTTGTGAAAAGCAATAAAGTTACAACTGTAGTCTTTCACATCAGATAACGTTAGCAAATGGTCGGCGTTAGCTGGCGAACTAATGATGTCTAACTTGAGCCAACTAAAGCACAAAATCACAATATATTTTACATGCTTTGAAGTATTGTTAGCTTACCTGTCCAAAAGGATGAAAGCCTTAGAAAGGGTCTGTTTTTATACCTAAAACAAAGCGGAGGTCTCTCCATAATTCAAACGCTCTGCCAATGTTGATCCGTGTTTTCGTCCTGAGTCGATCCGATTGACGTTTGGCCTGACGAGCTTCAGCAGATAAAAAATCTTTTAAAATCAGATAATTTTTTTTTTTTTTTTGGAGTTTGTGTTGGAGTCTGTGTTGTGCTGGAGGCAGGTCGGTTTTTGGTGTTATCAGACTCCATGTCGTTAGCTGCAGTGCCGTCGCAATAGACTGTATATATAAAACGGAGAGGCTCGGGAGCGCGCATGCACGTCACATCCGGTGGATTTCGCAGAAAATCCGACCCGGAGACTTCACATAAAAATAGGAATACTGGCCTTCAGAGGTAATAGCAAAACGCGAAAAGTGGATCATTGTAATGTGTGATTACAACCCCTTCACAGACGGGCAATAAAAAAAGGATTCATTTTATAAAAAAAGTTACATACAGCACCTTTAACAAGTGCATGAGGGAAGTTTATTAGGACAGATTGAGGGAGCGAGTCTGCTCAATATGTACACTTCAGGCAGATCCATAGAACACAATGCAACAAGAAAAAAAAAAAGAAAGAAAACTGTACATAATAAATCAGCTCCATTGCGGATTCCAAGTGATCAAGGGCTTAGGGTGTTCCATTTAAACACATTGCTAGGGTTCAACCAGTAGTGAGCACTTGCGTAATGCAAGCAATGACGTACATCCGAGTGACTGAGACGTTAGCGAGAGACGGGCACAAAATCTTTAATTTAAACGCAGCCATGGAGTAGATCGCTTCTTTCAACACCGCAAAGCTCTGCAGTCCTGTACCTGGGTCAACATTTCATTCAGTAACGTTGAACAGTTTTGATTTATATGCTGTTATATGTTTAATTATCGTGTTATTTTACTGTACATATGCATCTGCTATCTCTTTTTCTGCTTTTTGCCTGTGTTTTGATCTGAGATTCTGTAAGATGTGTAATAGCGTCCCCTACTGTATACCCTGCGGGGAAGCATTGTCTCTTGAATGATGGAAAATTCTGTCAATGGTGGGAAAATAACAATTTGCCCTCTTGAAGGGCTAGTTCACCGACATTTTTTAATTCTGTTGTCAATTTATGTCGTTTTGTCGTTCCAAACCCATAAGACTTTCGTTCATCTTGGGAACACAAAGAGATTTCTCTCCCTTCATTAAAAGTCTATTCACCCAAAACTTTTATAAAAAGATTGTGAAATTTCATTCACATATAAACATTGATCATAAACAGAAGCGCAACCTACTTGCTTGACGTGAGTACAAACCTCAATGGTTCTCAGTGGCTAAAGTGACACGAGGATGAACCTCATTGTCTTGTAACTAATGACAGAAATTTCATTTTTGGGTGAACTAACAGTTTAGCATGTTTCTGTTCTTATTGGGTAGATTTCCATTGAAAAATTTTTGTCTTTTGTAATCTATAATTAAAATAATATTTAAACTTTTTCAGCTTCTGAACTGCTCACATAGGCTGTCCTGGCTATTGCTTAATATTAACTGATAGCCAAATAGCTATTAAGGCATTTTTTTTTTTTGCACCATTGTGGTATGAAAATGCTCACTTTTCACAATGTAATCATTTCCCGATAGATAAAATCATGTCCCGTCTTACATATATTTCGTTTTGAATATCCTGTTTCATCGTAAATATATGACATTATGGATGCAAAATGGGTTTGCGAATGAATGCCTTTTCACATTGAGTTTAAAACAAGCAATTTTCTTCTCAGTTAGATTCATCTCGGTGTAATGATGTTTAGGTACTTTTACTCAACAACAAGACCTAGATATTCATTAAAAGAGAGATTGGTTATAATAGAAAATAGCTCAGTGCTTCAGTATATGATTGCGTAAGTGTGTAATGAGACATATTGGGTCATATTGAGTGTCTTCAGTCCAGGCCATCTGCTTTAGGCGACCCTGGCCAACTGCTCGAAGACTAGGGGGAGCGCAGCACTAGTGTCGTCGCCGTCCCCGACAGTGTTTCTCAATCCACAGCATACACAGCAAAAATGTTCCTATGTGCTCTATTACAGCAAATGGGCCGTGTAGTGTTTTGGGTAAGAGGATCTGTGGCACAAGATCGTACCCCCCCAGAGGAACTCAATGGACTGAATGAAACAGAGAACTCAGTAGTCTGGCTTGCGCTCTGCATCGGTTCATTTCAGAGCGATGGTTGCAGGGTATTGTCCACCTCTCTGGTGAGAGCCAACTCATTAGGCCCGTTTGTGCATGGCCGTCGGGATGCAAGGCACGTGCGTCTCTTCAGAAGTGCTCCACTTTCTCCAAATTTTCTGTTAAATCATCTTTGTTTGCTCGACTGCACTGAGGAGCTTGATTTAGGACTTGCTTGAAAAGCAAAAAAAGATATTTTTGGTACCCACAGTGATAAATGGTGTGTAAATGGTCATTAGTCATATGGCAGAACAGTAAAAAAAAAAAAAAAACAATGACAGGCAAATTAAGAAGAGGCAATAAATCATATTACACTTTAAATATTTGAAATCGTCTCCATAGAAATGGCCTCGGTATAATCAAGATATTTTATAAATGTGAAATCGAACGATTGAATGAGAATATATACAGTGGGCTCCAAAAGACATTGAAAATCTAAGAGTAAGAGTTTTTTAAAAAGATAAGTCAAATGAGGACATTGTCACAGTTCTGTTCTGTTTGAGTGAAGCTCTGTCACGCTGAGGCAAGGATGAAGCAGAGAGAGAATCCAAGTGCAAGCATACATTTAATAAAACAAACAGGTAATCCAGGCGGAACACGGAACTCAGGACAAGAACAGGTAACAGTACATTAAACAACGACCGACAACCAACAACTGAAGCACAGAGGGTTAAATACACAGACAAACAAGCTAAACAAGATAACAAGGGGGTGTGGCTAATTAGAAACACCTGGGAGAACTAATAAGCAAGAAAAACTACAAAGGACTACAAAAACATGACACAGAACAGGAAATAACAAAAGTGCACACAAGACAAGGGAAACACAGGACAGGAAACATTACAGACATAATATTGAATATTCTGTGTTTTCTTGATCACTAATCAAATAAACAAATTTGTGACATTGATCATGTGGTCTTTTGTATATAAAATTCTCAATTCTCTAGATTGCTTCCAGAACATTCTCAGATCATGATAAACTGTATGGATCATTATGTTTTGCACAATCCTGTTGGTTTCATGTCAGCTTGAGTTCTGCTGCTGGACCTATTATGCTTTTTTACATTTCTTTACAACTTTCATTAGTGTGTAATGTTCATGTTTGAGCATAAAAAAAGATCTGCAGTTACAGAGCCCAATGTCACTCCAAAAGGGAGTTATTCATGTAAACAGCCCCTAAACTAAATTAATAACTAATGTTTTTTACAACGAAAATGAATCAATGATGAACTTAAATCAGACTGGGACTTTCTTCTAGTGCTGCTGTAGAGCCAAAACAATCTTTATTGCATTCATTTAATCATTGTAAAGCTGCTTTGAAACCATCTGTATTGTAAAAAGCACTAATATAAATCAAGGTGACTTGACTATATATCAGTAAGCACTGTTTCTGAAATCCCTGAAACACCTCGATTGTAGCCTTCAGTTTTCTTCAACGTACATCACAATATTCCTCATTTAAATAATTCCCGTCAAAAGCATACAAGAAAAAAAAAAAAAGAACGAAAAACAGTTAGTTAGTAGTGTGTTGAAACTCATGGATAGGTTAAGGGGCGTGACATTTCTGTAACACACTCGAAGCGTTTGACCAATGACAACACACTAGTCCAGCAGACCAATCAGACCTCATTGCACTTTTCGGAAAAAGGAGACCTGAACGAAACAGAGCGTTACTGAAAGCCTAGGAAGAGAGGTGCTGCAGCAATGTAAAATATGTGAAAAATAATGTGTGTTTCTTTTTACATTTAAGCATTAAAAAACTATTCTAGTAAACGTAAATATGCTGATTATGAAATTCATGTAAAGTTTTCATTTTTATCATCATATCATTTGTAATGTGTAATAGAGGGAAGCTAGTAAGAGCTGTGTGTGTAAACCTCACTTCCCGGCCCCAAGGACGCACTAGCGTTCCATGCCTGAAGACGCCAGTTCGAATCCCGCCCGGAGCGGGTCAAGTAGGATGAAATTGGACTTTCATCAGAAAAGAATGCAAAATATAAGATTCACTCAGTCAAAATATCAGTTTCATACAACAGTTTATCATCATCTGATTGACTGTATGCTGTAATTTTGCCTCTGGAGTAAAACTCACCATTAACCCACCTGAGGAGATTCTGTGCTGTTGTATTGATCTTTGCCCTTGCTACCCACATAGCATGAATTACCCTGAGCAAAGATCTTTATTAGCCCAGCCCACACAAATCCTGCAGAGTGATTTTAGCTATATTCTACATATTCCTTCAAGATATTCAAGAAATCATTGCAACAGTGCCTGCGTCCTGCGGAGACTTTGTGTCTGCCGAACGGTCCCTTATGTCAGGTTGAGCGTCGGACCCCCGTATGAGCGCCTCATGTGAAATGGTGTGTGAAATGAACACATTTATAACTAGCCCACCAGCATCATGCTCATTCCTGGGCTGGGGCAGACTTACAGCCAAAGACTCGCTGTCCTGACACTGCCAATTGGATCATATTCTCCGTCCTATCTCACGCCGCCAGATTATGTATTTCCTTTTTGTCTCTGACTCCAGGGGTGAGGGGCCTCATGTAGAGGTTAAATGAAAACGATCAGCTCCTCGCCCACCATCTGAAGCGAATCCACGGTGACTGGGAACACGGACATCACAATATGCTTTATAGAGCAAGCGAGCGTCATTCACACTTGCGCTTTCAGTGCGTCAACTGAACTGTTGCGATAAGTGATTTTTCCCCCCCTTTTTTTTCTCTTTCACACAACTCACTTGATGTGTCTTCCCTAAATGGAAGAAAAGGTCTTTCGCCACAAAGTGTGACTGTTATGTAATCACTGACCAACCTACAGTAGTTACACGACTAGTCCCTGGCTTTTGTACTATAGCCCTGAATCATATTTTCTTTTTCTTTTTTATGTACATATACTGCAGCAAATTTATTTGCAATTAACTTAATTGGCTGTGTTTTAATACCCTTTTTACTGTGTAAGTGTGATGTGACAATTAAAGAAATAGTTCACCTATAATGAAAATGTTGTCATCATTTACTTACCCTCAAGTTGTTCCAAACCTGTATGAGTTTCTTTCTTCTGTTGAACACAAAAGAAGATATTTTGAAGAATGTTAGGTAATCAAACAGCCGACAGTAGCCATTTGAATTCCATAGTATTTTTTTTCCTACTATGGAAGTCAATGGCTACCATCAACTATTTGATTAACAACATTCTTAAATATCTTCTTTTGTGTTCAGCAGAATAAAGAAACTCATGCAGGTTTGGAACAACTTGAGGGTAATGATGACAACATTGTCATTTTTGGGTAAACTCAGTGAGTTATTTTTTCTTTCTCTTGTCAATATTGTTGTTAAAATTAACTAAATAATTTTTTTTTTTTTTTTTAATTAGGGTTGTGTGAAATTCATGTTGATTTTTGGACACAGTAACTCGTTGGTGCTGGCCCTGGCTTACACTTACATTTCATTGCAATTCTGCTACCCCAGTTCAAATGAAATTCAAATTAAGTCTCTGAGATGAAATCCAAAAGCATTCTCGAGTTCTCGAATTCTTGGTATGTGTATGTAACAGAAACTGCTGAATGTAATAAGGAAATCTCTTTTGTTATATCAACATTGGTTAATGCCACATGATTTCGATTTTAGAATTACCAGACACTTTTTTTGTTTTTGTTTTTTTACAAGCCTGTTGGGCTAATTTAATGTTTTATACTAAGAACATTTTCAGTATAGTTGAGTCATGCTATATCTCTGATGTCTAAAATTGAGAATGGGCTCAGCTCCTCATGTTGAGTCTAGCAATGCTCCTGACCTACATCAAATGTTCTTTGCGTTTCCTCTATCTTCTTGAAGTGAGCAAAAAAGCAAGAGTCAATCTCTCAAATTCACTAGATGTAACAGAATGGCAGAAGTTGGGGAAAAAATAATGAAAGCAGCCCTTGAATGTGAGCCCAGTCCTGATGGCGAACTGGAGGCGGTGAACTGATATGTTTTGTTCTCTTTTGCCTTCTGATTTCACTGGAATTTCTGAATTTCTGAAAGGAGTTGGCCTTTTTCAAACCTAACAACTCTAACAATGCTCATTAAGGAAATAGAGAGGACATGCTTCCATACTCTAAACCCAAGCTTTGATAATGAGATGTAATTATTTACTTTGAGCTGACCCAATTAATAATGCATGGTCTGCAACCTAGAGAGAAGGGTTGTGCTATAATTCTCCATCAGAGCTGCTTTATGAAGCCTGGTCATTTTTATGAGTGTACTAGGAAAAAGGCTTCTCCTATGTTAATGAATCCCTTAGCTTTCTTCCCAAGCCTCCCTCTCTGCATGTGCACGCACTTCTGCAGACCTTAGTCAGGGTAGACGCCATTTTTAATTTCACACAATAAAAATCAATGCTGTGAGGGAAAGATGTAAAGTCCCTTTAGGTAACTGTATTAAGATTCTAAGGTACATTTTTTTGGAAAGATTTATTTTCCATGTAGTGTCGGTTGAACATTCAGGACTACAAGAGTACAACCCGTTGAACACGCTGCACATCAATATTCCCTCTAAACTGCATGCATGTTGCTCCCGCGCAAATCTGCAGAAGGCAGGCTCCAAAAATATGTGGGAAAAAGCACGAGATTTCTTGAATCAGACCTAAATGAACGGGCAGCATTTCAATTGGAGCGCATCCGAATGTCCATTGATTTTCCTTTCTTTTTTTCTCTCACTGAAACCGGAGCTGTGAGAATTTCTGTATCCACAAACTGTTCGAGAAATTCATAGAGGCACATTCAGAAGCCCAAAGAGGTCATGCATTATTGCCATGAAATAATAATAATAATTACTATTATAAGTTATTTAAAAATTCTTAAATTGTTGCAAAAAACAGTAATCTAAGGCATGTTGTATATAATTATTATTTATTTTAATGTCTTGATGTCTTCATTCTTTTATAGGATTCAATATCTATACTATTTTAAACAGATGCCACATAGTAATAGACATGTATCAACTGATCTGATTGAATTTGGGTAATCATTTTACAGAGGCTGGAAAAACCTAAGATGAGTGCGCCGACATTCTAATTGTAGCTTTTCTTTTAAGGTTTATTTATAATATAAGCTTGATATATTTAGAAGAAACTATGAATGATGTTGTGATGGTTTCTATGAGAAACAGTGATGAGATTTGGAAAATAACCTAATTATTCTATGAAAAAGGCTGTTTAGTTGCTGGCCCATTTTATCTACCCCAGGCATTGAATTCAGTATCTCATATTTATATTTTATGAATGCAGTATCCATAGATGAGCACGTACCCACACAACCAGCACACACATACTGATATACATAAATCAGCATTTTTATTACAGCAGTTATTAGTTAAAAATTACAATTATACATAAAAGAAATGATAAAGACTGGTTATGAGGAACATTACATTAAAATACACACTATTTTGTGTGTGTGTGTGTGTGTGTGTGTGTGTGTGTGTGTGTGTGTGTGTGTCTCACACACTAAGATGCACACTCACAAATGTAACTATGAGCTAGTGTGTCTTAGTAAGGGAAGTTGTATTTTAAAGTCACCATGAAATCCAAATGGAATTTTTTCTTTAATGTAATATTGCAGTATTTATTATAAATTATTTATCCGTGCACATTGTTATATTTTTATTATTGTGCCCTCGTAATCTTTAATAAAACGAACCTCTCCTTCCTTATGCAGCAACGCCTCTTCTCTTCTTTGATGATGTGTTTACTGATGTGAGGGCGGGACAACCTGTCACTCACATGACATCACACAGCAATAGCAAACCACAACCATCCAATCAATTCCTCATGGACAAAATCAAGTCCCATCCTACATTTATCCTCAAATATATAAGTCGAAACTTCCGTTTAATGTCATATCAGTATCACTTTATTTAGCAGTCCTGTTTCACATATGTTAACACATTTATAGTAGTTGATTTCTTGTAATGCATGCTATACATTAATGTAGACATAATTATAATAAATTAAAAGAGCATCTGTTTCTTTATTGACAGTAATGGTTTTGCTGTATAATTTCACTCCAATTTCACCTGAGTACAGCGCTGTTGACATGGAGTGGGACGTCTGACTTTGATTTATATTTTTATATTACTTTTTAAGGGGTGTTGCTGAGCAAGAACAGAAATTAGACAAAACACTGCTGTACAGTACATCCTTCACAGCCTCGTCAAATTAAATATTATGTCTACCCTAACTAAGATCTATCCTTCCGAGGAAGAACGTACTCTGTATGAATATATGTTACAGATTCAGATGTGTCTGAAGACATCTCTGGATTGGCTAGCCTGCTGGAGTTCATGCATGTCTCAGCAACACTGTGCTGTTAATGATTTGTATACTCTCACTCTCCGGCGCTGCAGTACATGAAGATGGTTGCTGCATCCATGGGGCGTCATCCCATCACTGCATATATCACTCAGTTCTTCCTTTGTTTATCAGTGTTTCTGCAGAAGCACAGCTTCAGGGGCTGTTCTCTGATCTTTTCCTGGCCCAAAGAAGTACGTCAGACCTGCGTTGAGGGAATCATGGCGCTGTAGGTGAGACAAGGATGAGCATAATTCTCTTACCTCGAATACATTCTGCTGGCGTCCAGCAAGTGCTTGTTATAGTGTTTCTGCTGGATTTACAGAACGTGTCCTCACACCTTCCTCACAAAAGCACACGGCATTTGACTATTCCACTTATGCGGCCAGTTCTTGATCCACACAATGGAAGAATATATGAAACATAAGGAAAGGAAAAACTCAAGGGGAGATATCAAAACTCTTTTCGTTACAATATATTTACACCCTTTCATGCTGTTCACAAATAGAAAGAACCACAAGAATACAAATTACCTAAGGAGCTGCACAACCAAAAGCAATAAAACAAAAAGAGATCTATCTGAGAGAATTTAGAAATCCCTATACACACGCTGCTCTCTCACTACCTGTCTAACAAAACCCAGGAGAAAAAGAAAAAAACTAAATTAAAGGAAAAGAAGTGCTATCAGGCTTCTTCTTATTGGAGTGATTTTGTTTTGAACATTATATACTGGATAACATTTAGCATTAGCAGTAATATTATTAAAATGGGCATTATCACAATGTCTCACTTTTAAATTAAAGCAATCCATAGTTGGCACTTGGAAATATTGTAGTGTGTGTGTGTGTGTGTGTGTAATTCAGTCATGAAACTCTAGAGGGCGCAGGCTGATAGGTCATTTACATGCAAACTGCAAGCAATCACATTACCACATAGCACAAGCTGATTGGCCTCTGCTCATCCTGCAGCCAATGAGCTTTCTGCTCAACATTTAAACAGTTGGTCAGTGTTTGCTGTAGCAATTTGCAGCGCGCTATCAGAGTTCCTCTGAAATCCTCCACCTCCCCCAGCTCCACCTGCCTAGATTTGCTAAAAGATTTTTGTATGTCTATTTATGCAGCAGCAGCATATCTTACATGCTAACAGCAGCATGTCTGTGTATCTTAGCAGTAGCAACAGCAGCAACGATCAACCGCAGAAGCATAGCAGAACTAGTCCACCAAGACAAAATTAGCATAGCCATATTCAATAACATGCTAAAACTATTTAGAGAGTTGTCATGGTTGAAATATATGTATATAACACAAAACAACAGCATTTTTATATTTTATATTTTTTTTAATTAATGTATTTATTAGCAACATTTTATTTTACACTGCTATGCATAAGTTTAGACACCCATGCTAAAGTTGACTAAAAAGAGGAATAAAAAATCATCTTTTGGAAATTGAACTTAATGCCTTAATTAAAAAATTTTGGAAAAATCCAAACTTTAAGGACACCAATTTTCTTTGTGAATGAATAATGTATCGTAAATAAATAAATGTTCTTCCTTAAAATACAGGGTGCATAAGTGAGTACACCCCTATGTTAAATTCCCATAGAGGCAGGCAGATTTTTATTTTTAAGTATTTTTTTTTTATATTTTTTTTAGGATACTATGCATCCTGATAAAGTTCCCTTGACCTTTGGAATTAAAATAGCCCCACATCATCACATAGCCTTCACCATACCTAGAGATTGGCATGGGGTACTTTCCATAAGATCATCTCTCAATGCAAATCAAACTAGCTTTTAGGCTAACTGAAATAAAACCATGCCAATCTCTAGGTATGGTGAAGGCTATGTGATGATGTGGGGCTATTTTAATTCCAAAGGCCAAGGGAACTTTATCAGGATGCATAGTATCCTAAAATTATTTTTTTTTTTAAATACTTAAAAATAAAAATCTGCCTGCCTCTATGGGAATTTAACATAGGGGTGTCCAAACTTATGCACCCTGTATTTTAAGGAAGAACATTTATTTATTTACGATACATTATTCATTCACAAAGAAAATTGGTGTCCTTAAAGGTTGGATTTTTCCTAATTTTTTAAATTAAGGCATTAAGTTCAGTTTCCAAAAGATGATTTTTTATTCCTCTTTTTAGTCAACTTTAGTATGGGTGTCTAAACTTATGCATAGCACTGTATATATGCCATCTTCAAAAAAAATATTTAGCTAAATGCTGCTCTAGATTTAGATTTTTTGAGTTTACTGTGATATTTTCTAGTGTTACTGGTGGCATTTTGTATACTGTTCAATCTAATATTATTTAAAGCTATCATCCTAATTGAGATCTGTGTTGCTTTTGTGCCTGATAAATACTCTGATTGCACATGGAGTGTAGTGAGTGTGGTGTTATGAACCTGCTTGTATATATTTATAGAAAACAACTATGCAGATTTTTAATGTGACCAGCTAGGAAAGCACTTGTTTACTGCAATCCAATAGATCTTGCTAGTCATTCGCTCATCCTCATCTATCTGTATATACAACCAGGGTCGTAACCCTTGTATTACAGTTAAAAGTCAACAAGTGCTTTACTCCCCAAAGCAAGTGAGGTTTAAGTGCATTTCCGTTGAAGACAATTGTTACAGCCCTGTCCCTGTTTTTTAACTTTAGTTTCTTTTGTGAGAATTCTAGGACCGACTCCTCGTTGGTGGGCGGGATTGCCCTAATGAAAACCTGCTGCACCTGTGGCAACCTATTTAAGGAGCTCCTGGATTTTGTCTAGTTCACTCTCATTTTTGTTTGGCGTCTTTGTTTGAAGAGTGGGTTCTTGAGTTTTTGTGTCCCCATATGATTTCCATGACTCTACAAACCACATTTCCAACAGTTTATTGATTTGAGGTTGTTTTGATATTTACTATTATAACCTTATGTTTTGACCCTAGACATTACACATATATTTTCTCTATTGAAACCCATCTTGTGCATTGTCCTCTTTATGTTATGACTTTGAGCCGGGCCGTAACATAAATTGGAGCCTTGTCCGGATAAATCATGGTTTGTTGGGGTTTTATTTGTTGAGTGTGGAAAAGGTTATTGGATTCTTAGAGGTCTCTGGTTAGGTAGAGTGGTCCAGCTGGGTTGCTAGTCAATCCTTCCAATGGCACAGTGTTAGTTTTGTTAGTTTGTTATTTTTTTAAGGTATCCCGGGTGGAGATTTAATCTGTTTTTGGGGTACGCTTTTCAGGGCCTGGTTTTTGCCAGGTGACATGAAGCTCAGCGTCTAAAGTGGCCCTGAGCCTGGTAAGCCTTTGAAGATTAGAGAGTTTTTTTTTTTTTTATATATATATACTTGGAGTTGGTCTCTAAAATATATATGTTCATTGGTGTGGTCTTTAGCATCAATGATTAGTTTTGGGGACTTGTGAAATTTTGTTTTGTTTGAGAGCAGAATTTTTCTCATCCCCACTTTCTTCAAGTTGGTAAGTAATTTTGCATCAGTAACCAAAGTTGTTACACTTGGGGGAGAGAAAAAAATATATATATATATATTTGCATCCTTAAATTTAAGTTCAATCAACTTGGATGTTTAATTAATTACAACTTGAATTCATCAAACTGACTTAAATGAGTTGAATCTTGTATCAATTTTTAAAAAAAGTTGAAAATTGCTTAACTTATTCTGATGAGTTAAAGTAATGTAAAACCATATCTTGTCATAACTTATTGATCATAGTTATTATTTTTTTTACAGTGTAGGCATGTTGATGTTTTAGTTAACATGCAGTTTTAAGGTAGCATAATTGGTTGTTGAATGTGGTCAGCAATTTAGGCATGATTTTGTGACTTATGCGTTGGTCTCTTTTAGTAGGAGTACTATATTGTTAGCATGTTACCCATAGAGGGTTTTGTTAAACCTTTTTAGTGTTTGGATAAGTGAATTACATGTTAACTGGTGTAGATTAAATTACCATTTAGTAGCTTTGTGGAAATGGAGTTGTTCATAAGTTTAAATGTTTTTTTAGCGCAATTTTCCACCGGACAAAATTGCGATTAACAACTCATGATTTCTGTTCTGTTCTGTCTGTGCGCACCAATCTTGCACTTCTATCTACTCCTCAACCAGACCACCTAGAGACTTCGGGTTTTCGGCATTATGTTAAGGAAGGTCTAATCTCGGGAACGCACAAAAAATATCCAGGAAAAGATTTTGGATTTCCTGGAAATTCCAGAAAAAAATTCGTTTTTTGCAAATTTCTCGGCAACCATAATAGCTATCGAGTTGAAACAAATTGCAATCGATAGCTTCTAAAATGTACAATAATATTAGAAAAAAGAATTGATCAAAAATATTTCCTTTATGCTTCAAAAATTAATTAAAACTTTATATGAAGGGAAATAAGAAAAATATTGCCTTTTCACCTATAAAACTATTGTTCCACAGAAATACGTAAGGAAGGTATTCACAAGAGTCATGAGCACAATTAATTCCACTGAATTACGGCAAGAAATCAATGAAGGTATCGATCAAGATTTGGAGAAGGAGCAAGAATATATGAGAAAACGACAAGAGGTTGTTGCAAAATAAATGGAAGAACGTTCAGCAAAGCGACAAAAGATGGCGACATCCACACCAACGGCTTCCTCATCAGGCGTATCTGATTTCTACGATGACTCGTGGCTTTCAGAGGATGTTTTGGCAAATATCTCGAAAGCAGAAGAAGAGTTTACAAAGTCACAAGCCAATAGTCAAGCAGAAAAGAAGGAAGATCCCATGACGTGAGAAAATTGCGCTAAAACACTCACTGAGTTTTTATTACTTGTTTCTTCTGTGAAATATATTTGAAAGGATATTGTGGTGCTTTTGAGAACTCCTAAGGTAGCTACTGTTTTGAAGGTGTAGAGTTTAGCCATGGCTTCTAATGTGGATGATTTTTTTTTTTAAAGAACCTTCTGAGGAAACGCTTGAAAAGTGCAGCTGTTGCTGGTTACTGCTCATTATGATATAGAGCTCACTAGTGCTGATTAAAAAAAACTTAGAGTTGATCTTAAAAAGTTTAAAGGGCACTATAGAGAAAGTTTTTGGTGCAAAATTACAGGAGCCAGGTATTGTTGTTGGCAGTTAAGTAAAGCTGAAAGAGATGGTGTTACGAGAAAGAGTTAGATTTGGAGGTAGTGAAGTGTCGTCTAGAACAAGAGCAAATAGCTTTGAAAGATGGGCTGCAGGGAGAACTTGAGTTGAGGAAATTGGAGGGACAGGAAAGGGAGCGCGAGCGTGCTTTTGTCCAAAAAAAAAAAATGGAGTTGGAGTTGGCAGGTAGGAGACCTGAGGGTCAACCGCCTGTTTCACTTTTTGTGGTTCCCTCCGAGTCTTCTCAAAGGGTAGAGAACGTTTTTGATATTGGGAAGCATATTAAAATGGTTCCTCCTCTTTCTGAAAAAGAGGTAGATAAGTATTTCTCCCATTTTGAGAGAGTTGCTACTTCACTGAAGGGGACAAAGGACGTTTGGATGCTTCTTTTACAATGTGTGCTTACGGGTAAGGCTCAAGAAGTTTATTCAGCATGTAGTTTAGAACAGAGTACATATGATACTATTAAAACCTCTATCCTTCATGCTTATGAGTTAGTGCCCGAAGCATATCATCAGCGTTTTCGAAAAAAAGAAAAGGAGAACATGTTTGATAGGTGGTGTGCTTCTAAGCAGGTTGAGACCAAAGAACAGCTCACGGACTTGGTTATTTTAGAGGAGTTTAAGAATTGTGTCCCAGAAGGTCTGGCTACTTACTTGAATGAACAGAAGGTTTCCAAATTGAGTGACGCAGCAATCATGGCTGGGTTTGCTTGAACCAATATTTGAAAACAGTGGCCTAGAAAGAAACTACTATCCGGGTCAAAGTAAGTTGACTATGGCAGGATCTAGTTCTGTTCCAACCTCTCCTAGTAAACATGATGCAGTTCCTGCTAGGGCAAATTTGTTTTTATTGGAAAAAGCCAGGGCATAAGATATCTGAGTGCTTTGTTCTCAATAAGAAAGCGAAATCTACCAAGCCAGCAGGGTTAACTACTCCAAGCCGTTTTCTCTTTCTGTCAAGTAATGACTGTGATCACAATTCTTTAGTCTTTTTACAGAGGAGTTGTACCACCAACCGACGCTTGAGATTGAGTTTGTTTTCTGCAGTCATATCCTCTACAAATTCATCCCATTAAAGGAAAGGAGAATGTTTTAGCTGACGCCCTGTCTCGTGGGTAATGTCATGCTATGTTCCTGCGTGCGACCTTTGGTCAATTTCTAATTGGGGATTCTTTCATAACTGTGGCCCTTTGTGAGTGGTAAATTCCCATTTTGAGTGGGAATCTTTTTCTCTTTTTATATAAATTGATATGTTGTAGATTTATTGATTTGAGGTTGTATTGATATTTCCTATTATTAACTTGTGTTTTGACCCTAGACATTATTTATTTAACTTTAAATAAACCTATATTTTCTCAATCGAAACCCATCTTGTGAATTGTCCTCTTTGTTATGACTTTGAGCCAGGTCGTAACAACAATGCCCTCTGAAATAAAGATACGCATTTGATAAAATGTAAATCAGAGCTGACAGATAGGAAAATCCTTAAGTAATTTAACATGTTAATGCATTTCTGTCATATTTCAGAACATGGCTCACTCATTTGGTATTCAGCTCCTCCAGCTGCATGATATCTGACAGTGATAATGGTAAAATGGCAAACTCCCCGAGGATATTAGATAGACATGCATACACTCACACACACATACTGGGGGAGAGGCAGCAAAATGAGTGATGTTTGAAAGCTTATGGCTGCACAACGTGGGTGTTTTCTCTTTGTCTTTCCCACGGGGGATGCTCTTGTTGTGTTGCGGGGGTAGCTTCTGCTCTTAGATGATTGAAAAGCACCATCTTAATCCATAAAAAACAAGCTCTTTCACTTTCCCTCCCGTCAGGATATGCATACCAGTGGCTTGCCAGTGTCTTTGGCTTCTGAGCCATCGTGTGTACAGAGTCACTGTCTTGATTCCCTTTTGGAAGAGATTAAAATGGCTGCAGGCACTTTGCTTCCTCCTGCTCCAAGGAAGCCTTTCACATTCGTCACTGACAAACGGATTCGGCAGTACTTGTTGCGCTATGGAAAAGAAAAGGGACAATATAATAGATAGCATGCCAGAGATATCCAGGCATAAACACGCAGTAGGATTCCAAACAAGGTTGACCACTGACTGTGTTAACTATGTACTGTGAAAAATCGGTAAGGCGGCAGTCTGACGCCTCTCGCATTATGCAATTTATACCTATTACTTGGGCAAATGTCAGAGAAACGCTCTAGCTCATTGTGTTAGATAACCATGTGAATGAAATCATTGTGCCATGGATTCAAAGTTAGACCATATACGTGCATTTATTCATATGTTTGAAATTATATAATGCATTGTGTAGGAATCATCCTTCAATAGTTCGGATTGAGCTGATCAACAAACGGACAGGGAACTACGTCATCACGTTGAAAGGTCACGCCGGCGCCGGCAATACTATTTGAACTACTATTCATATTCATCAGAATGTTATTCATATACTATTCATATTCACTGAATACTATTACTATATATAATAGCAAACAATACTATTTGAACTATCCTCCTACGTACGGTCGCATTGTAAACAGTGGGGCGGAACTTCTGCCGGCGTGACCTTTCAACATGATGACGTAGTTCCCTGTCCGTTTGTTGATCAGCTCAATCCGAACTATTGAAGGTAAAAAGTCTATAAATTATATATATATTTTTTTAAATGACCTATCGTTTCGCTAGATAACAACCTCTTCTTCAGCTGTGATCGCGTACAGCCCGTTTAAACACTTCAAAGACTTTTGAAACTGCATTGATTTGGACTTAAAAATGATGGTAACCAATGAAGTCAATTGTTAGAAGAAAAATCCAGAAATGTTTTCCTCAAAAAACATAATTTCTCTCCCACTGAGGAAAGAAAGCCATGGATATCTTGGATGGCATTGGGGTGAGTAAATTATTAGGAAATTTTCATTTTGGGGTGAACTTATCCTTTAAGGTTTTCATGTAGTATTTTGTAATTGTTTTATTTCGCTTAATAGTTATAATAGCAATAATAACAGTATAAAGTCAGTGTGGCTTTAATGTGTTAAATTGTTTAAATGTTGGTACTTGAAAAAGATTTAGCAAAACATGCAAAATCACAGCTAGAGAAAACTGTTTGTTTAATTAGACTTTTGACTAAAAAAACCCCTCAGATATAGCAATGGCAACTAGCCCTAGTCTCCCGTATATAACTAATATTTCATTGTAATATGTGTTACCAGTGCCAACCTTTTTTCTTTTTCTTTTTTTTTTTGCTCTTAAAAGCATGAAATCAAGTTACATATTTGCTGTCACAGCTCAGGATGGTCAATAGTGAAGGGCTTGGAACTGCATGTTCCCTTTTATGTGGTGCCATCAGGCAATCATGATGTCAGCTTCATATCAGGTTTCATATCTGCTGTAGAAATCAAAGGAAATGCTGGTGGATAACTTTCTCCAGGTATTATACATTTTGCTATAGTACTAAATGAGAGTACAGTTTATCGAGGGTTTAAGTTATTTTCTAAAGGCTTCGGAACACCTACTCGGTCATATGTTTGTTATCAGATAATTGATTCAGTCAAACAATATTTCTCTGTTTGGGTTTGTTTGCATCTTTGTAGCTGAATATATGTGTGCCTGGCAGAAACAGTATAGAAATTCTGCTTTAACCAAGTTGCATCACGCTTGTGGATTACATTGTGCATATACTGCACAAATACAAAGAGGCTGTGAAGTTCTGCATCAGCTTTTTGAGAGTACAATGAAACGGGGAAAAAATAAAACATGGAAATAAAAATCTTCTTTCTATTCAGGTCAGTGGGAAATGTGTCATGGATGTCATTTGATAAAAAAAAGAGAGCCATATTTGCCTACGTTCAGTTTTGGGTTTTGGATTTTTCTGGTTTTCTTTTTCTCTTTTTTTAACCATGTACTTTTGTCCGTTTGGATATTTTTGGCTCTTGCAACAACTGAAATAAAGTGGACACCCAGAAGTTGCTGTGGGTGGCATTTTCTTTATCTCACTTTTCCAGAGAATAGAAGCTATAGAATACAGTTTATAGGTTTACAGATTTTTTTTTTTTTTTTTTGGTTGTGAGCGGCAACATTCATGCTGAATGAATCTGTATTCACATACTTTTGAATTGATCATACTTTTTTTAAAGCACTCTTTAAGAGCTTCTTCTAAATATGCAAATGCAGGGATGTCATGCACCCATTTTTCTTTTCTTGTCCTATGGTGACGTCAACAACACCTTTTAAACACTTTTAAACCCAAAGTAGTTTTTTTTTTTTAGATTAAGATGTGTTAGTCTTGATATACAGTATTTGTGTTACCCAAAGTTCCCTTTACACCTTGAATGCTGTGGAAGGTACTCAATTAAATCACATTTAGAAAATGTGTGATTTCTGCCTATGCATTTTAAACAAACACGTCTTATCTAGACTAATCATTCAGCCTAATTGTAAATATGCTAATACATTTATTTTGGAAGCTGTATTTAAAATCCTCTTGGCTCATAAATCTTAATGAGGATGACACTTAAATTAAAATTCATATCTAAAATAAACAAAACAAGCCTCTTGGATGATTCCTGAAATATTTGTACAATTTTGTGACTCTGTCCAGTTGCTTTTGACAGTATATTTGAATATAATAACTCAGGCTGGTGTTGGCATGCTCAGTACAGTAGATCCGTCCTGAACTCGGCAGCATTATTTTAAACTCCTTATACTCTTCTTTTTTTAGGATCTGAGCCACAATACAATATGATAGCAGAAGAGCAACTGTGAGCAGTTGAGAGCCTGCGGGCAGGAGAGGATGCGAGAAACTACAGTAAACAGTAGCACAAGGTCAGGAGATGTCAACTTATCAGCAGTGTTCATACACAGTCAAGGTCCACTGACAGTAAAAGTTAGTTCAAATTTGCAGAAATTTCAGTATTAAACTAACCATTTAAACCTTCAGTGGCCTCCAATTGTGAACTTTTTTTGGACGTATATAAGCTTTGCTTAAACATGACAACAAAATATCAAACCAAGCAGCATTTGCAAGTTTTTCTCAGAACATGCTTTACTTTTCTGAGAAATGTTTTCAATTATTTTTAACCAGCTGGTCTCAAGGTTATCAGTTCCCCACAGGATCACTCTTAGCCAAGTAAGTGTAGGTCATGACATGTCAGATTACCTGGTCTGAACCGGAGTTAGATTGGTTCACATTATATCATTTGAGTCTGAAAAGCAGGGTCTACCTTACACCTGTTGCTTGGTAATGACAACACAGCTAGTGTTGTTAACCTCACTTTTAGATGTTGTTTTCAAAGCATGGTGTAATGCATTACTACACTCTAAAAAATGCTGGGTTGTTTTAACCCAATGTTGGGTCAAATATGGACTAACCCAACGTTGGGTTAAAAAATGCAGTTTAAAAATGGACAAATTGCATTTTGGACAAAATAAAAAATGGACAAAAATGCAATTAAAAAAATGGACAAATTGCATTGGCTGGGTTTGTCCATTTTTAAATCGCATTTTTAACCCAACGTTGGGTTAGTCCATATTTGACCCAACATTGGGTTAAAACAACCCAGCATTTTTTAGAGTGTAAGTAATTCAGTTACTGTAATTAAATTACTTTTCCCTTGAAAAAGTAATGTAAGGAATTACTCTTAGTTTTTCTGTAATTGAATCACAGTTACTTCTGATGTAATTGCATTAAATACTGAATAGACTATAAAACAATTCTATATAAAACAATTGTGGATTTAACATCAACTTTAACGTCTAATGATAAAATGAACTTCCTTTAAATGAACATGTTCAGGAATACATTATGCAATTTAATATTATTTATTTGAAATAATGAAAAGAGAAGTTTCATGACTTTCCTTGCATTGTTCAAATAGTTAAGATTGATGTGGGATTTAGAAAGTAATAAGTAATGCAATAGTTTTTAGAGAGAGTATTTACTACAATAACTGGATTACACTATTGAAGATGTAATTAGTAGCTACTAGCTAGTAATTAAATACTAATAGAGTAACTTACCCATCACTGGTCAGCACATTACAGCACTTGTGTCTATCTGCTGCGAATTTACTGTAAATGTTCTAAAGAACGCAGGAGTCCATTTCTGCTGAAGGTGAGCAGAATTTAGATATACTGGACATTCGTTCTACTTGCAGTGTGTCAGTCACGCTCGTGAGGAAACACACTGTTTAACAAATCATCCAGTATCAATAGCAGTTCACTTCTGCGATTTTGTATGATTACATTTATATCAGCAGCGAACTGGAGTTCACATGAATCGTACCCCAGACCACCTTTTTTTTTTTTTTTTGGCGGACTCTGGTACGGCTCACGGATGCACACCCAAGTTCAGAAAACAGTGTTCACATCATCCAAATGGACCAAACTCTGACATCAGTCGAACCTGGGTGCACAACAAAAGTGCTAGCTAGTGAAAGCACCCTAACTGTGAAGGTGATTCACGTTCGACAATAAGAATGCACCCACATATTTTCTTTTTGACTTATAAAAATAACATAAAAATAAGTTTGCATATCAGCCATGTTTATGCTTTTTTGACTCGTACATTTTAATCATACGTTTTATTTTTGTAAATTTTATCCAGAGGCCCAAACTGAGCAAAAATATGCAATTTGGTGCAGATGATATTTATATGGCTAAAAAGTAGAATGCAATTCTGATAGTCAATTAGATTATACTTACATAAAATGTATAATTATCATCTGTTACTCTATATCTCCCAATATGTCTTAGTAAGAAGATATTTAAATGCTTAGTTTTATGATAATTGCGGGGGGCAAAACATCTAATGATGATTGACAGATGTACAAATAACCATTCCTCAAAAGCTTGACAGATCAAATTTGATACTTGATGATTTTTATGTAAAAAAAAGAAAGAAGATGTATGGTTAATCAAGTAAACTTAAGTTACTTTAGTCCAGTAAATGTTCATCTTGAAATATCACTAACAATATAAAAGCTAATATTATGTTATTCTTGTGTTTATGTATTGTTATTTATGTTTTGATGATGTTGATAATTTAGAGGTCTTAGAAATGCATGTATCAATTTTATTTTATTTATTAATTCTTCTAAAGAAATGACACTTGGGTTGATATTTTGTATCTTAGAATATGACATTCATACATTTTTAAGTGTAGCTTAAGGTCCAAATTGCTTTTGAGGCCACTGTACTTTCCTAGAATTTTTATTGGTTTTTCTGCTACTTCTAAACAATTAAATCTGTGGTCATGCTAGGCTTTGAGAATGCAAAATTACTTGGACCTTGCAACGCTGTGAATCATGCAGCGTGTTCAAATAAATAACCCAATGTTTTCACAGTACCACAGAGATAGTATTTACACATCTGTAATCTGTGAGACACTGTAAGATGAATGCACTAAGCTTTAAAAAAAAAAACTTTGAGGGTTATGCTACACAGAATACTAAACAGATGAGCAAAATGATCATAAAGATGATTGAATATCTATCGATTACTGCTGTATTTAACGCAGATGACAGCTTAAAGCAAGAATCCCCAAGTGTAACTGCAGAAGCCGTCGCATTCCAGGAATCCAGCCATGCTCCCATTGTTCCAGCCCTGCCATGTCAGCACTTTTAGCCATTTCTGAGGCTTGCATTCATCACCAAACATTTCTCCAGGCTTTTAAAAGACTTGTAAAGGTCCCGGCGAGAGAGCGCGCCCTCCTCCCCCTTCCCCGTATACTCCCAACAATCATGTGCTTGTCAGAATGTCAGCTGGCATTATAGTAACCCCCTCATATGGGCCTGTAGGAGCAAGACAGCCGAGGAACTGGAGCGAAACGAAGGCAGTCACTGGCACAGCTAGAGTGGGAGCAGTCGTCTCCAGAGCCCCGACCTGTGATGGCCTCAGAGGGCTTGAGGAACAGGCCCTGCGTGGGCGGCCACACTGTAGGACAGGAAAATCTCTGTCACCAATGATGTGTGCCTCAAAGGCTGATGGGAGTTGAAGGTTTGGACTGCGCGAGGTGCAGATTCTAAGTCCCTTTGACTAGATACGGAGCGAGACTTAATTCTCTCCATCAAAATTTAATTAAGTTTCAGATTTCTTAGCGAGGAGGATGCATAATACCACAGCTTCACCTTGGCGGTAGCTTTCATTTTTAAGCACTTTTATTGACTTTTGAAATATTAGCTCATGAAATATGTTTCAAAATGATGAAATTTGGTCCCTTTAACCCATTCTGTTGACTATAAGTAACGTTGCACCTATGTCCACTAGCTCTCATTAGAGTGTTAGTAGAGTATTGGACTGGTAGGGTTCGGGTTATAATAAGTTGACATGTACTTGCAAAGATACTTATAGTCAGTAGAATGTTCAAAAGGGACCATCAATATAAAGTATTACCTGAAATTCTTCTATAAATTACTTTTAATCTGTGGTGATCATCAGCAATGACCCTTTAAATCTAACAAAATAGTGATGCAGAGGGATACTGAATTAATGGGATACTGAATCAGAATGAATCATTTACTCTCTCCCTCATATCGTTCCAAACCTGTATGATTTTATTTATTCTGTGGAACACACATTTTTTATTTATTGAAAGATATTTTGAAGAACTAGAACCTGGACAATGCTTTTGCGTTCTCTTGCAAAAGTATTTCGTTCTCACGAAAAACTATGTGTTCTATTGCAAAACAGCTATTTGTTCGCCTGCAAAAGCATTGTGCTCTACCATTTGCACGCAAAACATTAATTTGCCTTTTTTCTTGCAAAACTATTGCATTTTCCCCCAAGAAACTTTACATTCACTCGCACTGAAATATAGTTTTACCCTCCCACCTTATATTATTTTCATTTCACAAGTTTTGCAAACAAACGCAAAGTTTCTTGCACTTAACTTTCACTGTCGTGAGGAACTGAAGTTTTTCAGTTGAAGTCCGCTGAAAGGCAACTGCTTTCGAACGCTCCTGTATGTATTTGCGTGTGTGCTCTGGTTTCTAATTGAAAAAGGCCAAGGTTTCTATTTGCAACATGTTTTTGCAGCGTTGAGCACTGTAGCCAATGACAGGCATGTCTGTTGAAAGCCAACCAGAGGCTACACGCTTGCAAATCCTCTTATATAACAAACAAAGCGTAGGCCCATATTAGATAAGAGATTCATTGATTATAACAGAAGAGTTTTCGCGTGAGTGAGCTCAGTCAGTCATGCTATAATGGGAGTTCATCCAGTCTTATATTATTTCCATCACAAAAGTTTTGCAAACAAATGAAAAGTTTTTCAGGAGAGGTAAGGGAATCATTGAAATATGATTTTTCCTCCCATCTCATTATCATGTCCTTTTCCCATATGAGGGTGAGTAAATGATGAACTGTCCCTTTAATTTGACCAGCTGGGGACAATCGGTCAGCCCCCCCCACCTAAAAAAAAAAAGCCTTTCTCATCTCCGTCGCATTTCCCCTGACAAGGTGATGATGTTCCGAGTTACACCTCTCACTGTTCATCTGGACTCACAGCTTCCTCAGGGGTGGTTCTCTGAATGAAGCGCTGGGGAGTCTGGAAGATTAAAAACAGCAACTGAAAAGCCTGGCAGGATTGGGCAGCGAGGCTGCGAGGCTGCGAGGCTTTGACACACAGGCTCTTGCTCCCTTATTTATATTGTGTAAGCCCTGTTCAATTCCTAGAACATGTTTGGAAAGGCCTGAGGTGTGAATTTGTATGGAATAAACCCATGGTGGTGTCGAGCTGCCAAAGGCTTAGCTGGAGAAACTGTTGACTGGTTTCACCATTGCCAAAATTATTATTTTGATGAGAAAAATCTCTCTTTGTTTGTGAGATCTCTCTTTGATGAATGTAAAGTTCAAAAGAACAGCTTTTATTTTATATAGATTTTTTTTAATGTAACAATACAAAGTCTCAAATTTGAAAAAATCGATTTAAAGGTGCATTGCGCAACATTTCATGTAAAAAATACCCGTTTTTCTAACCCATACATGCTTAAACAATTGCCTGATGGGCTGAATGAGCCCTTCTATGATCACTGCGATTGCCTCTATAATCCTGTACAGTAAAATAAATAAGAGGGATTCGGGTCGGAATCGACTGGGCGTGACGTCATGCGCGTTCACGCTCACCTGGTTATGTCTGGCAGTGGCAGGTTTGTGTATTCGCCGCCATTATCCGCATCAGCGAAGACAACTCAAGCGACTTTTGCAAAAGTAGAAGATGGATTCAAAGAGACCGGCTTCTAGTTCATCCCAAACCCCAACGCAAACTCCACGTAACCGCGTGCACAACTCTGGTTGCAGTTTCGCGTGTCGCCAGAAGGGGGCATAGTTCTGCAAAAACTCAGAGACTTGCGCAATGCACCTTTAATGCATACGTGCTGAATAATTTTTATTTTTTTTTTTAAACCCAAACTTTTGAATATAGTGTAAATCTAGATAAAAACAATGCGGAAAAAAAATCTGAGAATGGAAGTATTATGACGTAAAACCAAGACAATTAAGAAAATAGGATTTTCACTTCACATTTTTACTCAAATCAGTTTGAACTTCTACAAAGCAATACATCAATTCCATAAAAGACATATTGAATATTTGTTTTGCTACTTCACACTGGCATATATGGACCACCACTGACAATGCAGAAAGTCATGTCTGTGCACAGTTTAGGAAACAACTCAAAACTCTTCCTTTTATAAATTATTTTCTTGTTCTACTTTTTCTCTCTAAATTATCTTGCTTTCAGTTCGCCTTGTTCTTTAAAGATTTTGCTCTCAATACACAAGTGAAAACTTTCTTAACGTATTGTTATATAATGTATGTACTTCAAAGTGTTTTAAAACTTCTTTTGTTCCCCTTTAAATACCCTTTCCCCTTCACTATACAGTACATCTCTTTATGGCCCTACATAATAAATGGAATACATTTTTTATGATACGCTTAAAATCCTCATACCCATTTCATTTTTGAGACAAAAACACTTTTTTTTTTTCATTGAAATCGTATTAGTATTGTCCGCATTACCAGTTTTAGGCTACAGTCAGAATCATATGGACATTTCAAACAATTGATTTGACAGCATCAGTATGTTTTTCGCACAGTGTTCAAGGGAAGATTTGCACTGTCAGTTCACATAACATGCATGGCTCCACATACAACTCCATTACAACCGTGCACATTCTAACATATACAGGTATTTCTAAGAGCAATTTTAGCCCTTAAACACATTTACTGTATGGATCACAGGAGAAACAAAACTAAAACAAATAGAAGCCATTATCACCTACATCTACATCTACAGTACATCACAAGTATGTATTGTGTTTAGTAGCATTCTGTGATTGAAATGATTCTTAATTCTTAATAAACATTAATTTGTCTTGCTAAGGCTATTTTCATGTGTACATTTGTAAAATTAGGTAATATAAAAAAAAAAATTCAAATAAATTGACAATTAGTTTGACAGGTATAGTTCTGAAAATTAATGCAAATTATTTATCCCAGTGTAACGGACACAGGCCAGTAATTTAGTGTCCTTGTTAGTGTGCCCGCCTCCCACGCCGGAGACCCCGGCTCAAATCTTTCTCGGTGCTGGTCAAGTAGGACTGGTTACATTTGGTGCCGTGACCCGGATGGGAGTGAGGGTTAGGGGGTGAGTGTAATGGACGTAGGCCAGTAAGAGCTGTGCATGTAAATCTCACTCTCCTGATCTCAAGATCCACTTCAAATGTTGACTACTGTATCTATATATCTATATCTTCAGGGACCTTGTGTAAATAAGATTTCTGAGAATCTTGCTCTTATAAGACGCTCATTTTTCCTCTCTTCCACCATTCTCTAATGCAATAGATTGATATGATATGAAGACTCTGGATATATATCATATCTGATAGAAAAATCAATGTATTCCAGTGGACAGTTGACACATTAAATGTTGATAAATCCCTGACATACCTCTAAACTGAGGCAGCATGCCCTTTTTTCAACTCACACTTTAAATCCACATGTTGGGAACGGTGGAATAAGATCAAAGAAAATCAATAAATATTGCATATGCTTGTCGGGAAGTTTGCTTTCTAAAAAAGTACAAAGCGCATTGGCCTTTTTTTCTGCAGTGCAACCATTGAAATTCAAATGACATCCGAAAGAAAGGACACGAGCTCATATATCATTTTCATTGTAAATGTTTGTGGATGAGAGAGCATAATCCTGGTTTGTGCACCATTTCTGACAAGCCGCCATGAGACGCTGACATATCTACCATTCATACCCATCTCCATGACAACCAGAGACCTGAGCCTAGCATTGTGATCCATCACCCTGATATATCCCCTCATTTCACTGAAATATAAGACCCATATAATGGAGCAACGCACATAGAATGAATTATGCATCCAATAGACCGTAAGGACCAAATGTATACAATGAACAGTATGTCGGATGCCGTACCTGAATACAGTATCTTTCAGCATCAAGAAAAAATGAGCAGAGAAATTAACTGAGCGGCCGGGTTTGAAGGCACTTCAATAAACACAAGGAAAACAAAGATCGTTTGCAAAGGAATCCCTCTGAATTAGTACATTTCGCATCGACAGACTTAATATTCAGGGCTTGTAAGAGGGTTTAGCTGCTGATAAAAATGAGAGCACTGTCAATTCTTCATCACATGAGGCCATTTCCACAGAGGCGACACTCCAGACATTAAACTAGACCAAACGGGTTTATCTGACAATTTAGTCCCTTGATTAGCCATTCATTAGACATGTTATACAGTTCCTTGAGGGTTTTTTTTTTCCAAAGTAACAATCCCCAAAAGGGGTTCTGGAGTCATATTTTAATTAGCTGCTGATTAAGTAGAAAATTGTGGCATTAGAGAGGGGAAATAATGAAAGACATGCAAGGTAAAGGTTTCTGGCATAGGGCAGGTTACGGATGGAGCGAGATCCAGATATTAAAATGGTTCCGCATCAAAGGTTTTACATCAGGATTACACGACCACGATGAGTTGTTTAATGTGGGAGAAGGGACAAAATCAAGGTTCGACCTACAGTATAGCAAATGGAATGGTTTGTTAATAGGATAAGAACAAAGATTTTGGAAAGGGGACTCGAGTGGAACGCTGATTGGGTTGTGGAAGCACATTGATTGAGGCAATCAGACCTGCTACAACACTGAAAGCCTTCTTGTCCCTTTCTTTTGTAGACCATATTTTTTGAGCAACCTCGGATGAAAGATTGTCTGATACGTGGCTGAGCTCTAGACGATCCCTTTTAGATTTGCGTCGACGTGCTCTGATGTTCTGTAGCGATCAAGCCATTTTATTTCAACTGTTAAGATTAGTGTGCTGACAAAGCCAGATTTCTCCTCCTCTATGACATGCCACTTTGCTTTCACTGTTTGCAATAAAGACACAAAGTCTGTTGACGCTTTGAGTGTGATAAGATCTGTAAACCTGACAAGCAATGTAATCTCATCTATATATAGTCTCCACAGCTGTGATAGTGCAAATGACAGATGACAGCTGCTTCTATAATCAGAAGCATCAGCCAGGATGCAGATGAAAGGTCCCAAAACAGTGACTAACAGCTAATAATTATAAATAAACTATTTTAATTAATAACTGAATGATGTATAGTAGTGTTGTTTTGGCCCTTTTAGTGCTAGGCTAATCCTTAAAGGGTTAGTTCACCCAAAAATGACATTTCTGTCATTAATTACTCACCCTCATGTCGTTCCAAACCCGTAAGACCTTCATTCATCTTCAGAAAAACAAATTAAGATATTTTTGATGAAATCCGAGAGCTTTCTGACCCCCCTTTAGATTGCAACGTCATAAGAAAGGTAGTAAAGACATTGTTAAAGTAGTCTATGTGACTACAGTGGTTCAACCCTAATGTTATGAAGAAACAAACAACTTTATTCAACAATTTCTTCTCTTCCTTAATCATAATAATTAATAATTCGTTACATTTATATAGCGCTTTTTCTGAGACCTCAAAGCGCTTTACATATGGAATGGGGGAATCTCCTCAACCACCACCAATGTGCAGCATCCACTTGGATGATGCGACGGCAGCCATATTGCGCCAGAACGCCCACCACACACCAGCTTACTGGTGGAGAGGAGACAGTGATGAAGCCAATCAGTATATGAGGATGATTAGGAGGCCATGATGGACAGAGGCCAAGGGGCAAATTTGGCCAGGATTTGGCCAGGTTACACCCCTACTCTTTTTCGAAGGACATCCTGGGATTTTTAATGACCACAGAGAGTCAGGACCTCGGTTTTACGTCTCATCCGAAGGACGGTGCTCTTTTGGCAGTATAGTGTCCCCGTCACTATACTGGGGCATTAGGACCCACACAGACCACAGGGTGAGCACCCCCTGCTGGCCTCGCTAACACCTCTTCCAGCAGCAACCTGGTTTTCCCAGGAGGTCTCCCATCCAGGTACTAACCAGGCTCAGCCCTGCTTAGCTTCAGTGGGCAACCAGTCTTGGGCTACAGGGTGATATGGCTGCTGGTGATATGGCTCCTTGTCAGTCTATGACGCTGTCTTTACTACCTTTCTGGGCCTTGAAAGTGGTTATGACGTTGCTGTCTACAGGGGGGGTCAGAAAACTCGGATGTCATAAAAAATATCTTAATTTGTTTTTCTGAAGACGAACAAAGGTCTTATGGGTTTGGAACGACATAAGGGTGAGTGATTATTGAGAATTAAATTTTTTGGGTGAACTATCCCTTTAAGTCCCTCCTATGTAAAGCGTGTCACTGCTTTGCCAGCATGATAGCCCTATATGATGGGTTGTAAAGCATAATATCATTGATACTGAAGTGTTCGTCCTCATTGAACGAGTCAATGTTTTGGCACTAAATTTGGTCACACTTTATCTTTAACTACTATGTACTGTACATACATAAAAAATAAAAATAAGTACAATGTACTTATTGTGTTCATGTTGTATTGCGAAACACATTTGCTGCTATTGATGTGGGATACGGGTATGGTTAGGGACTTTGGTGGTATGGGTAGGTTTAAGGGTGGGTTAAGGTGTAAGAGAAGGACCAACACAACAGTGTAATTGTGATTACATGCAGGTATTTTTTAAAATATAAGTTCTGTGTAAAAACTTGTATGTACACAATAAGTGCATTGTATCAAATGATTACTTTAAATGTTAGTACATAGTAGTTAAAGACACCTAATATACTGTAAAGTGGGACCCCAAATCTTGTTTGTGAATGAACTGAATGAATGAGTCTAACTCACGTTCAAAGACTTGAATTAATTTAGCCAAATCAAAAGATTGGGATCTTTAAGATTTTGAAATGTTTGTATTATTCTTACCAAGGCTGCTTTTATTTGATCAAAAATATTATTACAATTTAAAATAACTATTTTCTATTTTAATATATTTTAAAATGCCATTTATTCCTGTGATGCAAAGCTGAATTTTCATCATCATTCCTCCAGTCTTCAGAGTCACATGATACTTCAGAAATCGTTCTTTCTGAGCATTTTTTTTAAATTATCATTGATATTGATAACAGTCGCACTGCTTGATATTTTTGTGGGAAACCATAATAATGAGACCCTCAGTTCTGAATAGTGCACAACCCTTCTATCCCATTTCATTTTTATAACCCATCAGTTCCAATAACTCCAAACGCTTGTTTTGGCCTCCTTACCACATTGTTGTTTACTTTTTCCCTTCACAATGAGTGTGTCTAGGTTGCATACTGAATCAAATGAGGAAAATGAAATAAATCTATATATATTTCAAGACAAATATCTGAGTCATTCTGATTCAGCTGGACTTTGAGTGGCTAAGCGAGACTCTCTTTCATTCACCTTGTCCTGGATCATTACCAGAGCGGCTGGTGTCGATGCCATTATCGAGAAACCAGCAGCATAGATGCACTGCTGTGATCGCTCCATCCTCTCACAGGCTCATTAACCAACAGCTTTCAATCACATAAAGCCACTTCATCTTAATATGGTAAGACACTGCGAGGACTTTTGAGCAATATGCAGGGAGTTTGACAGCCGTAAAATATTGTTACTTGGTATTCCAGTGAATACCAGGGATTAATGTTTTGAATCGTATGCTCTGAACGGCCTGTCTGAATGTCATCTGTATCCGTATTTTCTGAAAATGGATGACCATGGATACCCTTCATTTGGACGGAACTAACAAATTGAGATTGTGTTCGTAAGAAGCATCATTATTGAATCTGTTGTCATTACGTCCTTTAGCTGAGCTCTATTACTCAGAATGAAGATATTGTCATGCAAATCATTCACTTGCCATTTAGGAGATGCGTTTCATGCTAAGCCACTTACAGTAGTCTAATCGGCTAGAATGGTTCGTGACCCGTCTACTTTAGACAATTCAGCTCTGGGATTCTGTATGCTTTAGTAAGGCCGTCCTTTGCAGTAAGTAAGTAAGCTAAAGGTAAGACTATTAACTTTTCAGTAGTGTGACACCAGTCCAAGGTGGACAAGGTACACAAATCTAGTACTTCAGTAAAATAACATATATTATTCTAGTAAAAGTACAAGTACTTGTTTTTTGGGTTTACTTGAGTAAAAGCACAAAATAACTTGATTTTTAATCAATCATTAAAAGTAAAAAGTACTGATTGAAGACACATAGGCTATATTTATTCTAGTCAGCACTAGTGAGACTGGTCAGTAGTCAGCACAAATAAGAACGATTAGTGCATGCATTTAATAGGTATTGCAAATAAGCAAACTTTTTTGTTTCATAACACTTATTGTACACTATAAAAACTTGAATGTTCTAAATCAATTTTATTTATAATTATAGTGTGCAAGCAAGTGAAATAATATACCATATAGTATTTAAAAAAAAAATAGTGCAAATAACAAATACTATAAAAATACAATCTCCAACATACAAGTTTGCTTCATAATTGGGGAAGATTAATTAATTAATTTGTGTTATTTAAGCTAAAATCGCCTACCCCATACATACGGTGACACAACCTGCTCAGTTAAGCATTTCAGTGGGCTTAAACAGCTTGACCTTTTGCAGGATATTTATTTCAAATAACTGACAGTCTAAATATTATTTAAGTTACAATAATCAATACTAAACTTCATTAGTGAAATGTACTTAAATACAGTAACGAAGTAGAAATACTTTGGGTAACACTTTAGAATACTATTCCGTCATTAGTGGGTTACCACGAACTTCACTTTATAGAATTAATTATACAGTATGCATTATTAACATTTATTATGAACCTGTATATAGTAGTTCTTAGTAGTCCTCTGGGAGGTATCAGAATAGGCCGGCAGAAAGGAGGGATTTAGAGAGACTGATTCATCCGACTAGTCGTTTGAGAATCTTTGAAAAATGTGGTGATGTGCAATGTATATTATGAGAAAATGAAAGTGTTTTTGGCCTGTATGTAAACCTGTTGCAGGCGACCTCCAAAACTAAATTATGAACCTTTAAAATAGCATAATAGTGGAACTTTAATGTAGCTCTGCAAACTACGGTTGCCAAGTATAGCTTCCCCAACTCGGGTACTTTGAATAAACATTCAGTAGAGTTTATTCCTAATAACAGGTTGAGAGTCGCCGTTTTCACAGAGAGCCGGTCTCTCACGGCACTTAAAGACCCTACACGACTTATGCAAGCAGATCAAGTCTTTCAGTTATAATATAGCTGGACACCCAGGTGACTTCCCTTTCTGAGGTGACTAAATTGGCACTCCATAGACAGGTCGAGAAGTCAGGAAGGTTGGGCGACTGGTAAAAAATAATGAAAAGCGCCAGCCGAGGAGAGCAGCCTCCCCTGGACCTGCTGGCTTCTAACTCCTCTCACATTTGCACTCTTTTATTTTCCCTCAGGCCTGTAAAGATGCTCATCTCTGTACTAGAGTACCTGAAACTGGGTCAGGGCTCTCCTTCCGTTTCATCTCATGTCCTCTGCACTGCACACTGTCTTAATTGATTCTCTCAGTATCTGGGGTTTTGAAGTGTGCCACTAAAATAAAAGTTAGCCGTGTGAAGAGAGCTGCTTCTTTTTCACAAGAGGGGCTAATTAGCATACAGGGCCTGAGGTAGTTTGTCGCTGGCCTCGTCTGTATGTCTTGGGAGCTTTCTAGGATGAACTGAATGGCTCCATCTCCCCCAAAATAAACCGGCTCACTGTCTGACATGTAGCCCAGTTGAGAGTTCTATTTTCATAAGTGTTGCATTCATTTCGCCGAGCTCCTCGGGAGAACGGCATCTCAGCAAGGCAGTGGAGTGACTTGGAGTCTCTCACTAGTGTAGATGTCTTTCAGGCTGTATTTTCAGTTGACAAATTGCACCAGTGTTTCACTGAGTTCAGAGCCAGGGGAAATCAAACAGCTGCAGAGCGACAGATCATGCATAATATCATGTCCCCTTTATTCACAAAAGCATTCTCCCCGACAAGAGAAGTTGGCCAGCTTTGTTTTTAGAACACATCTCTTTTATTATCATCAACTACTCATCCGTTTAAAGGGGCGATATGCTACATTAATTTTAGCTTTTTTTTCATTTATAGTGGTGTTTTGCAACAAAAAATTAGGTTTTACTTTATTTTGACGGTCTCTTTAACACATTCTGTTGACTATAAGTAACGTTGCACCTCATTAGAGTGTTAGTAGAGTATTGGTAGACTGGTAGGGTTCGGGTTAGAATAAGTTGACGTAGTTGCAAAGTTACTTGTAGTCAGTAGAATGTCTATTGGAGGATCATCACAATAAAGTCTACTAGTCTACAGTCTACTAATACTCTAACGAGAGTCAGTTGGCATGTATTTGCAAAGTTACTCAACAGAATGTTCAAAAGGGACCATCAAAATAAAGTGTTACCAAAAATTATAACAAAAATAAAATAAAAATTCTGTCATTGTTTATTTACCTTGATGTCATGCATTGTTTATTCCTGCTGCCAAATGAGCAGAATTGAGCTCCAAAAATGGCAAAAACACCACAGTAGTAGTGCAAAGTCTTGTGAAGTCATAACGTTTGTTTAAGGAAAAGGCTGAAAGTCATTATTCAGTAATAATCTTCAAACGTCGCTAATCACATTTAAAATGTTCACACATTGGACACCATAGATTCTTGCATGTCTCGTAACCAATACGTAACAATGCACAACATTTTAATATATGCATATGTGTCTGAATTAGATTTAAGAGCAACATTTGTCTAAATTATGACAAAATTTTCATTATTTTAAGGTATCATTTTACTTTTTCTTGATCATCTCTGAATTTTAGTATTAATCGGGCATTTTTTAAGCATTTTATTAAACTATTTGCATGTGAAGTAAATAACAATGCTAGCCTATATGGGTGGTGCAGCCCTGTACTTTAATTATGACTTTTTATATATATAAAAAAACTGTTAAAGTCATGTAGGGGTTGCTAATATATGTTGATGTGCCAATCTGGGGTGCATTTCCCGAAGCCAACTTCTGTCGACGGAAACAATGCTTTTGGGAAACACACCTCAGGGCGGGTCATACGTTAACGTAACTATTATTTCAAAAGATCAAGAAATATGATTTTTATTTATTTTTATTAAATTACCTTTTATATATAGCCTCTTTTGAAAGACATTATAATCTTTGTCAGTAACAGTGATTGGAGTGTCACTCAATGGCTGGACATTGTTCATGAATGGCCTCAAGGTTTTTTTTCCCATTGAAAAACAAAAACCAAAAAAACAACAAAAGACAGACACCCAAACAAAACAAGTCTCCACTAGTTGTTACATAATAAGGTTAATTAATTAGAGGGTGATCGCTTGGGCATTTAATTAGACTGTTATGGTAAAATATTCACCTTGCTTTGCTCTTTTGCTCTCATTAGACCCATCCTATTACCTTTGATGATCCCCTCTTTGCATCATTCCTTCATTAGTTGCCTTTTGCTTTAATGAGAGCATTCCTCTCTTTATTCTGATGCAGAGATTCACAGTAATTTGCACATCTTAAAGGCACAATTCGTACTGTTGGAAGTGCAACAACAAATGGCTTCAAAAAACAACAACGCCCTCCTTATCCTTCTGCATTGGATCCGTACGAACGTTCAAAGGCACAAAACTTTCCTGTAGGCTCTCAGCGAATTCTTGAGGGAAAAAGTCGGACTGTTTTATCAGGTGCTTAAAGGCGTGATTATCGGAAATACTTGCTTTCAAGCATTCAAGGCTCTCTACCTTGAATGCTGCTTCTGCAGGTGCGCACAGAAATGCTGCAATACTGAACACTGTAACTTCAATTGAATCAAAACACGTTGTACCCAGTACACCAATTGGATTCCATCACTTACAAAAAGAGCAGGTGGAAAAATGCACCGGTCAGAACCAATGCATAATTGATGAGTCTTATCACGTTCATCAACATACATTCTTGCAGCTTGCATTCTGCATTATTGATGAGAGGGCATTGTTCTGCATGGCAGACCTCCGAGACTTTTGACAGATGAGTCAATAAGCTCTGAACGCCGCAGTAGTGCACTTTGATTACCGTGGAGAAAACATTGCAGCTTTGTTTAAGCAACAGTCTGCTGGAATACAATAAAATAGCAAATACAATTAAACAAATATTATTAGTTCCTAGATCATCTGTTAAATTACTATTTTGTTAGCTTATGAGTCTACTTATTGTCTATTTATTTAATCAGTCTCATTTAAATAAAATTATTCAGGAAGTATTCACAATTCATTGCTTTTTGGAGATGATAATGGTAGTCGCATAATTGTGTCATCAAAATAAAAATGATCCTTAACTAAACTGAACTGGAGATTGGATTATGTAACGAGCATTGGAGCACTTCAGTGTAAATATTGAGGAAAATGTCAAACCCAAAGTTAATTTAAAGCCACAGTACAATTGTATGTGTGTTTTTATGTGTAAGTATACAGTACTTATACTCAGTGTTGGGGGTAACTCATTACAAGTAACTTAAGTTACGTAATCAGATTACTTTTTTCAAGTAACTAGTAAAGTAATGCATTACTTATACAGCAAAATATTTGAGTTACTTTTTCAAATAAGTAACGCAAGTTACTTTTTCACATTTAGTGCTGACAGCTCTCCTGTCCTCATGTTGAGACAAATTGTAAGTGCAGAGACGTTGTGTGTAAACATGATGGTTATAGTAGTTATAGACTAAATGTGAGCTTTCATTTACTAATCTCACTTGCACACAAAAATATTCAGTACTCCTCAACATGAATAAAATCAATGAAATGCAAAATCAGAATAATACGCAAACCTCCAATAATTAAATATGTTAAATAAAACAAATATTTGTATGCATTTAATCTCACTTTATTGACCAATGTACTTGCTGCTGATCTTCGATGATTCAGTTAAACCAAAAGCAAAAATGACTTGTTTTTATTGGTGAAGTAAGTGTTCAACTTTTTTTGTGCATTTTGAAAATATGCATTTTCTTAGCCTTATTATTTAAATTTTGCTCTGAAACGACCTTTACATTTGGCCAAAAATATAACTTTTTTGTTATAAAAAAAAACAAAACAAGCCCAGCCCAGGTGCGAAAAAGTGACGCAAAAGTAACATAAAATTAGCATTTTCTTAAAAAGTAACTTAGTTACTTTTTAAGGGAGTAACGCAATATTGTAATGCATTCAGAGACTCCCCAACACTACTTATACTAATACTGTAGGTCTTAACTGGTGGGTTGTGGCCAAAAATTGAGTTGCAAAACTGTTCTGGGGAAGAAAAAAAACATGCTAAATGCAAAGACTAACATGCAACTAACTTGTACATATTAACAAAACATAAAGTGTGAAAATGCTGATGGTCAACACAAACTCTATTCTATTTCGATGCATGTGTCAAATGGAAACATGACTAATATTAATACCTTTTAAATGAAAATGTAGCTTTTAGCTTTTTTTTCTTGAATGTCACTTCTATTATTGTTCAAGCATTATGCAGCTTTTTCCATGCAAGTGTATCAAGCTCCAAAAACTGAAACAACAACAACAACAACAACATAAAAGTGGTGCATACAACTAATGCACTATATTCCGAGTCTTCTCAAGTCATGCAATAGCTTTGTTTGAGGAACAGACAAATGCATTTGTTATTTTCTGCTAATTTTCTCATCTATAAAAGTTTATTGGTGCATCAATTTCTAAACAGGTAATGGTTTTGTGAAGTTAGATGGTCACAGATGGTCTTCACAATACTTTTATAGTACTTTTTTAGTGAAATATCCATCCATCCATACATCCATCTCTATCTATTAGCCTTTTTAATGTCATAATATTTCACTATCAGTGAGTACATTTGGCTCTCACAAGTATAGCCAAACCTGTAGACACACACACACACACACACACACACACACACACACACATTTTAACATTGGACGCAGTATCAAAATAAAAAACTGAATTTTAATTTGATATATATTTTTAGATATAAAGTCAGTGTTTGATTTTTACTATAATCATTTTGGTTCTGTGTCTCATGTAAAATCTAAATGAATATATAAACTCAGTGTTTGATTTTGCGATAATATTTGGTACTTTGTCCTGGAGTTGAGCACCTCTGTGGTGATCTCACTGCCGCATACCTGCGGTGGAAGAGGCAGCTGCGGAGTAATTTAGTTTGTGTGTCTGGAGGTCTCTTCCTCTCTCCCTCCCGCCACTACTTTCCTGCTGTGCATGGCTCTTCTGCAATGATAATTACAAAGCTCCTCCTCTTTCCCCCTGCAGAACAGTTGGAGAGAGAGGGTGGAAGAGAGAAAGAGAGATATGAGCTTGTCAGAAAAACACATCTGCTTGATGTTGTTTCTTGTCCTCATTTGCTAGTTTTTTCCAAATGTTGTGCCAATGTGTTGGGATCAGAGAGCCGACACAGCTCCCCTTTGAAGTTTAAATAGACGGTTGGTGGTTTCCCTCTTTTAGTGCCGCCAAAGTGCGCCTCAGTGTGCATGTACCGCTTCCATCTGAAAACATCAGGAAAGAAATGTGCTGCATGGCTGATCGAAAATATTAATGTGGGGGTTTCTCTATACCGCCTGTGCTAAATGCGCTTTGAATGTAATTCCTTGCCTCCGTCACGACAAAATTGTCCTCATTTGAAATTCAGCTTGAAAGCATTTTTTGGTTCTCTTTTAATGGATAAATTTTAAAGGATGTTAAAAGAGCGTTTGCTGTAATAAAGCAAAGACAAATTTGCACTTCCTGAGGAAAAGCCAGTGCTCTCAAGGCCGCAAAAGAAAAGCGTTACGATTTAAAGTAAGTTTAGGTTTTAAGCTTTGATTTATTTTTAATTTTTTGTAAAAGCACCAGATTTGTTTTCTGTTACATTGGTGTCTTATATCCAGTGCTGAAAAAGCAATACCAATAATGATTTAGTGTGCAAATATATGTAGGAAAGAAGACCAACTGGAATTAATTTGCAAATAATTAAAGCTCTAAAAAGAAGAGTTTGCACACCAACATCATGTTTTAAACCAGGTTGACATGATAATGATAAGCTCTTTTAATGGAAATCTGAGTCAATAAGACGTGACAAATTACTTGTGCTACATTAGAAATAATATATTTAAATTTGTCCTGCAAAACAAGATATCGTTTTTTTGCAGTGTAGGCTATATGGCTAAAAAAAGGCTGAGCATAGAAGAAGAAAAAGTTACATTTATGAATGATTAACAACGGGCCCAAGAAAAACTTCTAACCGTAGTACTGTATGTCCTCTTTTTCTGTACGTTGTCAGCAACATTATTTGTTAGGCAAAAGCAATTTCTTTGCTAGGATGTGCTGTCAAATTGCTATTAGACAATTGGTATTAAAAAAAAAAAGTCAGCGTTTATATGATGATTCCAACCCAGGCAGGTGTTGTTATCAATGCAAAGGTTAAGGAAATGTGAAATGACATTTATCTCGTTCCCTATAGGATCTTACACCCAACCTTTAGATATCTGTTTATTCTTACCCATGACTGGCCTCAGCAAACATGTGGTGATATTGCTGTGTGTGTTTGTGCCGTGTGGAAGTCCCACAGCTGTCTGTGACATTTTGCCGCTGTAAGATATCTGGTTATTCGCTCCAGTCCAAATGTGCTCTGAAAGATATTTACAGATTTAATTTTGTGGGTTGACCGTTTCCCATCTTACTGGAGGAAAAAGATCAGAATATTCAATTAGAACATGTATAGGGCTCCTATCTTCTTATAAAATGTCATACTGTCATCGTGTTTTTGGCCTCACAGTTCAAACTTTCAATGAATCTAATGGTCGTTACGTGGCTTTAAACTCTGTAGAGGTCTTCAAATTGCATTCTCTGTGTTGCCTCAAGGGTTGCAAGAGCAGGCATTGGTACGCACAGTCTACAGTCAGTTTTCACTGACTTTTTTTCATTTTTATTTCTGTTTTCCCTGAGCATATCATTTGACCCATTTTCCCAGTGTGTCTGATTATGTTCTCCGTTCACCTGTTGTTCTATTAATAGTTTTAGTCCCTTTGTATTAAGGACCTGAGTTTTCCTCGGTTTCTTGTTCTGTCTCGTTAATGTGTTGGTTGTGTTTGCCTGTTGTTCTCCTACGTGTTCCTGTTTGAACTATTATTATTACTACTACTATTTTCCTTGTGCGCTATACTTCTCTTTAACCACCCGTGACACTCCTGCTGTAAACCCCTGCTTTAAGCCTGATCTATTTGATCAAATATGGTCCATCTGTCTGAACAAGTTTGTTTTAACTCAATTGCTCAATAAGATTCTCTTTAAACCAACCTTGTTTAGAAAGATGGACATTATTTGATAAAATATCATCAAATGTATTGATGCATTTTAAGATTGTTTGCATGTCTTTTTTTAAAGAATTGGGTTAAAGAGAATCTTGTAGAGCAGTTTAGTTAAAGGCACAATATGTAGTATTTTTGGATTAAAATATCCAAAAACTACTAGAACAATGTTATATATTTTGTTGACTTGTGTACTTACATTATCCCAAATGTTTCCAAGAATGTTTAAATCCAGAGAACTATTCAGTTTTAACCACAACAGAGATGGTGTCCGTGTGTCACCTATCTATGACATCATACCCACGTTACCCTCGATTTCTGGTTTTATTCTGTAGAAACCATGCAAACACCAAAGACGTGTTTCTGCTTGGATACATTCATCAACAGAAAACGGTACTATACGGTTATCCGGACCACATGTGATGACCTACCCCAACCCCGCCCCTAAACCTACCCGTCACTGGGGTTACGACCAACCAAGAGCGGTTGTGGTCACGTGTGGTCAGGTGTGGTTCAGATAACCGTATAGTACCCAGAAAACGTATCATTGTTATCAAGCTACACCTTTGTTTTGAATAAGCGACCTCTAGCGGCTAAAAATGACATAGTGTGCCTTTAAGGATAAACTATTAACATTCTTATATATAGCTACCTGAATACTAACTCATTCAATACCTACCTACTTTGTTACTGCCAAATGAACACAAGTATGCATGTTAATGCATGTACACCAGGGCTGCAAACTTGCAGTGTGTTTGCTAAGTTCTGTGGAAGCATATGTAGAGTATGTTTCTGACCTTAAGCTTATGTGTGTGTTCTGATTTATTGCTTGCCATGCGGTCTCGAAGCTTTTTGGAGACTGTGACATCCCACATTCAAGTTCTATCTTTGTCTTTTGGCAGGGTGAAAGCCCCATGGTACTCACTAGCAGGCAGCTAGTAAAATATTAAGTACCTCAGCTTCTTATCTTCACACAGTGTGTGCTTGTGAGTCCACTGTATTGTAGAAAGAGATCTGCACAGCTGAAAGACCCGTCAGCCAATCACAAGACAACAATAACGGCCCTTAAGGTCAGCGAGTCAACGGAATGCTTATCGTGGCAACATTTTAATGCCTGGGCCAAAAACTTTGTGGTATTTGCCTAAATCAGCAAGTGAGCCCGAGGGAACTCTCAAATGAACAATATTTCCTGACGTGCTCTCTTGATCCCAAAGCTAATTTCAGTTGTAGGCTGTACAGTTATCTGGATGTGATAATATGCTGTTATTTCACTAATGTGATGGAAACATTGACAAAGCTTTGTGAATTGTCATGTTGTGTTTATCTCGTTGGTGTTTCAATTTATTGGAGTCTCTTTAGGCCTTGAGTCAACCAGGTGATTGTAAGATACAGGGAACTGATGTTTAAAATACATTGGATTATGTGGCTCCAAATTCCCAGATTGAATTATTTAGGTCTCAAAAACAATGAGTAAACAACAGCTCAACTAATATTAACAAATCCTGCACCTACATGATAAAGTTTGAAAGTCATTTCAACCTGTGGTGTTTTTGCTGTGCTATTTTAAAACACAGATCCAACAAAATTCCAACAGCCATTTCGGAGTCATTTTTCACCCCAAGGAGGAAATTAGAAATGATATTAACTGAAAGAAAACAAAGCCTCTTTTAGGACCATCAAGATGTTTATAAGCACCACATAATTTCTCTCTCTCTCTTTTTTTAAAAGAAATTAATACTTTTATTCAACAAGGATGCATTACATTTTTCAAAACTGACAGTAAATACATTTATAATGTTACAAAAGATTACTATTTCAAGTAATTGCTTTCAAAGACCTTTTTTAAATCAGTTTCCACAAAAATATTTAGCAGCATGTGTATGTATGTATTGTTGTATGTGGAAATTAAGGTAGTTAAACATTAAATAAATAATGAGAATAATGTGAATTAATCAAGATTAAAATGAGAATTTAGAGGAACTGTGTTGTAATGAAAATAATTCAGACATTTTTAATGGTCCCAAAAATAGGCTTTATTTTCTCTTTTTGTAAAATAAAATGGTGCGAAACCATAAATGAACTGTCACAATGCTGTGTTGTAGAACACTCATGAACACGATGAAGGCAAAGGGTATCTTTAATAAATCCACAGGAAGATAAATCACACAAAGAGAACGACTTACAACACATATATCACAGATGAGACCCGACAGCAAATAAATAGACACAAAGGACTTAAGTATAATTAACGACACATACCTAAACTAAATGACAACTAATCAGAGACCATAACAACCAACTCAACGTGGAAATGGTGCAAACTGAAAAAAGTCCAAGTAAGAGTGTGACATGGACATCTTCTTTTGGAAATCTTGCCAGAGTAACCTTGCTTTTGTTAGTACTGATGGGAACTACTAAGTCAGTGTGTACAACTCAAAATAAAAATGAATCCGTCTCTTCACTGTGTTTCAACGTCTCCATCTCCCCTCTCTACTAATCACAGTCACTTTATTTGTGTAAGCTCCTTATCTGTTCCGAGACTCAAACTGAAGCCATAGTGAGCTGTGAATTGGAAAATAGGTCTGACCTTAGCCTGCCTGATTCACTCTACATTGATTAAACTGAATTTGCTGTGAATGATCAGACCCAAATAACTTCTCCGCTCGAAATAGTGTGCATTAAATCCACCATGTCACCTTCAGGCTTCTTACAAAAGATCTGCTCCCAGAATAAGAGGTCTTCCATGGCACCTCCTCCCATTGTGGCCCACATCTCATCTGTTTCTAGAAGTGATGGGAAAGAGATTATTCCTTTAAGATCAATTACTGCTCTTACTGACTGAATGGTGTCAGCCTAACACGCTTAAAGAAACCGAGACAAGGAGGTGCTTTAAAAAGAAACCCATGAATGGCATGTGTGGGTGCGGTGCGCAGCTTTTTTTGCACGTGACTTTCCCCAAGACTGTGCAGGTGGGTTAATTTTTATCAAGAATGTGTACACTGTAAAAACACTCCCAGGGAAACGGCAATTTGTGCTTCTAATTTTGCAGCGCACGATAAGTAATTGTCTTTTTACAACAGCAATGGCTTTTAAGAGTCTTGGAGGTGTAGCCTAATACAAGCATCCACTATATATGTACTGCGTTATGAGAAACAGATAATGATCTCATTACCGCTATTTATAATTGCCATATCTAATATTTCCTTGAGCACACACTTGAGTATGATATCAGATAGGATTTGAGGAACAGTACAATTTCTCTGCGGCACGCTGCACCAGCGAAGATTTATTAGCCTGTTGCTAAGTGGAGGTTCCCTTGGGCAGTCTACAGACTAAAGGTTGGTATTCTACAGTATGCATACTAGATCTTGCACACACATGGATTATTAGGAAGTACAGCACTCTCGGGTTACTGAAAATGGAAATAACTTTTAATAAGTGCCCTTAAAAAGGCAAAACGTTACTGGCAGTTACCGAATTTCCTGTAGAAAGAAACAGCTAGAAACATCTAGAGATAGCAAGGAACACTACAGTGCTGTGTTGATTCTTTTGTTTATTGACCACATTTAAATTGTGGCTGCTCTGTGTTTTGAAAAAAGGAACAGACGGCAACATAATCCAGTGTGAAACACAAAGTATGCACCTGGTTGTGGGCTCATTTGTGAGATTTTGCAATGCCTTGAGTACTTGCCAGTATGTGGATGTTGTTTTGACAGTCTTCCCATCCAATAAACGTCAAATAAAGCGAAAGTGTTTACATTGAAGGTATTTTTGCTTTATGGGCTTACAAAAGTCTGCTCCAATCATATCCCCCGTTCCTAAAAGTATTGAATGATTGCTCACTCACTGGCTCTAATGTGGTTTTGGTTAGCAATCAAGTTACGTGCAACGGCCAATTGCAGGAGGCATTTTGGGAAGCCGTAGACACATGCAGATATTTCAGAATGCCATAAACATATTCTTAACAGCACCAATTAGAGGGCTGCAATTTCAAAACCTCAATAGTATTTTGAAAATTTTGTCTAGTATATTATTCAGATTGTCCTCAGAAGTGGCCGGTTATGGTGTGAGACTAGAAAAATTTAGATTTGGTAGCAATAAAAAGTTAAACTTCAAGGACTAGAGTGTACCTTTAGAAAAAAAGTATATTTTTTTCTAGTTAAAATATCACACAAATCCTCAAAGCAAAATAAGTTTACTCGAAAATCAACACTGAATAAGATATTGATAATAGTTTTTTAAGAATGTATCTTTAACACAAGTATTTAAAAAAAAAAAATACACTACACTTGTTTTAAAAAATTGTAGATCATTTATTGAAAACAAGTCACACACACACACACACACACACACACACACACACACACACACACACACACACACACACACACACACACACACACACACACACACTCACACACACACACACACACACACACACACACACACACACACACACACACACACACACACACACACACACACACACACACACACACTCACACACACACACACACTCTCACACACACACACACACACACACACATACTTGTTTTTGTGGTATAGAAGGACATTGATGCCCACACACACACACACACAAAGTACTGTGTGATTCCATATCTACATGGTGCTTCATATATAGTTCAAAGAATACTATGGTGATACCCTCACAGTAGGCTATTTGAGCTAAAATGCTAAAAATGCTCAGCTCGTGCTATATTAACATGCTGGGTTTCTTACAGCTACACTGTGTAATTTTTTAAGTGTATTCTTAGCAAAAAACACTTTGTTCTTTCAAAATGATATGTGCACATTAATGTGTAATTACATCTACCAACTAATCAAGTATTCTCGTAAGCGTAGAATCTGCCATTTAGAGTACATACGAGCGAGTCGCTCGAATGGCGGCAGCCATGTTGCGCCTCCATCTTGAAAATACATTCAAAGAGGGACATACCTGGAAATTCAAGCTTCGCCTTTCGCGTTTTTACACTCAGTGACACCGTGACGAATGCGAGGGGGAGATTACTCGTGACTGCCGGCAGATTTGAATTAATACGGACACCGTAGGAGTTAAACGCCCTCGGAATGGGAGGGGCTAGAAAGTAATATTCAGTTGGTAGTCATAAACACTTTCACCGCTAGATGGGAGAAAATCCTACACAGTGTAGCTTTAAGTGTAGTAGTCAAATAGCACTGATGTGCTCAAATAAAATTTTCTTTGTTTAAAAACACAAGCGTTGAAGGTGGTGTAAATTCTACCTCTTTAATGCTAGATGTGAACTTCAATCAAGTTTTAACATTTCAGTAATTCAGAATTTTCTAATTAAATACACCAAACTGTTTCTAGCACTCCAGATCTGATATAACTGAAAATTATATAAAAAATCTATAATTGCTGTTATCCACTATCGGTTCCAAGCCTATTGCTGATAGAAACTCCTCAGTGCTTATTATATCTCCATTACGTCCTCAGACAGCCATGCAGTGTCAATTAACTTTAACTAATGAATTAAATTAACTTCTGTGGTAGGGCTGACACTCCCCGCAAATCACAGCAATGATCGCAGATCATGCTGACAGCTTCATATGGGTCAACAGTCACCTAACAAGCTTGGCTTTTCCTTAAAAAATCACAGGGAGTTATTATTAACCAGTGTTGGGGAAGTAACTTGGAGCGGTAGCTTCCTAAAATCTAATTACTCAGAATTTACTTAAACTACAGTCAAGCTAAACACTGAGACATTTTTTGTGGATGTACGTGGAACAAAATATAGCATTTTGTCATACAAGGTGCCGTGTTGTTGTTGTTTTTTTTTTTTTTAAGTGCTGTATTTAAAAAAAAGCCATGTCACTATTACTATAAACAGTAAAATAACCGAGCTATTGACACAATACTGAGAAATAGGTGAGTTAGTAGAATTGCTACTTTTAGTTAGTTACTCCCCAACACTGTTAACAACACCATTCAAGACGAACACTTTTGAATCTAGGCTGAGTTCCATCTCTCACGTGTTTGGCAATGTTTCCCTTAGCTGTGAGCGTGGGAGAGTGGAACATGTGCTTCAAGCCTCACCGTGGTCTCTCTCACGAACTTCTTTTCCCAAAGGAAGGATTCCCCAGTTCACTCTTTAATATCAAAGCACATTTGCCAACATTGAAAAAGCATTTCATAGTCACTTCAGAAGCCCTGTTGTAATTCTTTGAAGTGCCTGTGCACTAGAGGAGAAGTGTGGAGCCAGTGTATAGTGTACTAATAGGGGAGGAGGTGGAAAGAGTGAAAGAGATAAAAAAAAAATAGATAGAATGAGAGCAGGTCAGTTAGAACTTACAAAGGCATAAAAGAGAATTTCCAAGCTTTTTCTGTCACCTTGTAAATAAGTGACGTGAACGAAACGGTGCAAAAAAAGATTTGCAGCGATCAAGGCTTGAAAATAACTGTTTAAACTGCATCAATGTTTAAAGAAATGCACAGTATTCTCAAGTATGCAAGACCGTAACTACATTGATGATCATTAAAAAAATATAAAGTACTGTACTTAAAGAGCAATATAAAGGAAGTTTTTAATGCTATGCTTGACTCTGAAAAAAAAAGAAAGATACACATGAAGTGGAAGAGTGTGCTTGAGGAGGTGAAAACAAGTCAAGCAGTGAATCACGATGGTGCATGATAACGATATTGTGTAGGCATTAAAAATATGGCAAGATCAATTTGCCGTATTTGGCACTCACCATTAAAACAACATTTTCAGAGTTTAAAAGACTCAGCAACTCAAATATGCATACTGAAAAAAAAAAAAGCCTGTTGTAATATTCCAGTATGCAAATTTTAACCCAATTAGGCAATGATTAAGGGAGTAATGATAACAGTGTCTGTCAAAGTTGTGGGAGATAACTCGTCCCCTCATCGAGGACAGTGTCATACAAATTAAATCTCATTTCTTAAATTAAATCATGACCTCGAGGTTGCCAAAGTAACAATCCATTCCGAGAACTTTGAATATCCTGCGGTGACCGTTGGGGAAAAGATTAAAGGGTTTGCTTTATGTCAGTATGCGGTGTGTGCAGAACAATTTTCATCAACCAAACTCATTTCCTTTATCAGAGTTTGTCATTTCAGATGGGGCAAAAAAAAAAAACCGAAAACATGACATTACATAGATAATTCTCCCTCTCTCTGGATAGGAGCTCTTCATTGGAATGCAGCTCCTTCATTCAGAATGTTGAAAAGAGACATGTGGGAGCCAAAGCATATTTCTCTCGACCTTGGGAGCCCATAGCAACATTTTAAATTCAAACTATAGAGAGAGAGGGGGTGCATGTGAGAAAAAGCAAGTGAGTTTTCAGTAAGAAAGCGGTTTTCAATGAGATGCTGTAAAGGAAATTTTAAGGAAAAGAACACAAGTCCTGCAATGCCCATACTGACACAGATTCTCTGGTGATAACTCTTCCTATCTTTTTTTTTCCAGAAAGGCGCTCACGGGTTGGTGAAGATTTGTGTTGGCAGCACAAGACCCCCGACCTCCTCTATCAGGAGACTAGGCAATTGGAAACCTAGAGGGAGCAAGGAACCAAAGACGTACGGTGAACCTTTAATCTCATCAAAGGAACCTAGAGGAAGTTCCTTGACAGGAGATAAAGCGGATTGACTCAGAACTACTGCCTAAAGAACCTGATGAGCATTCCATTCAATTACAAATGCATCGCAACGTGACATAACTATGAACTTTAAAAGATTGTGCCCTGTGAAAGGGTGCCTCCATTGACCCATTAATTCAGTTGTGACACATCTCAGATCCAAAAATAGACACGCTTGGGTTGAAACAGGCTTGGTGCGATGTCTTCCGCCATGGGCAAAATGGTTGGATGGACCAACCGTCACTGTCAGGCCTCAGCATTGGTTCTTCTCTACCTCTTCCTGACTGTTTTGGCTGCAAAGCCCAAAGGTCCAGGCCACACACATCTAAACTCTATCCGGATTGATGGGGACATTGCATTGGGCGGCCTGTTTCCAGTTCATGCTCGGGGTCATGAGGGGAAACCCTGCGGTGAGCTAAAAAAGGAAAAGGGGATCCATCGTCTGGAAGCTATGCTCTTTGCTTTGGACCGCATCAACAATGACCACGAACTGCTCCCAAACATCACGCTGGGGGCCCGCATTCTGGACACATGCTCACGGGACACTCACGCTCTGGAGCAGTCTCTTACTTTTGTCCAGGCGCTCATCGAAAAGGACGGCACGGATGTGAAGTGCCAAGGTGGTGGATCGCCCATCATTACCAAGCCAGAAAGGGTGGTGGGTGTCATTGGAGCGTCGTCCAGTTCCGTGTCTATAATGGTGGCTAATATCCTCCGACTGTTTAAGGTAAATGCATTATCATACAGTAATGTTTGGGGTTTATTTTTGCTGTGGATTTGGATTGAACTTGATCATGGTGGAACTCAATTTCCATGCTGGTTCAGGCTGGTTTTGCGCTGACCTAAAGTGTCAGCGAAATTACTGATGAAAGGACTAATAGTTTCAAACGCTTTAGTATCCTTATCTGCTATTGTAATATAGATTTAAAGTAATACAATTTGTGAATTAAATTTAGACAAATTATTTGACAAATTAATCAAATTATTAACGAAAATAGAAAATAATAAATTATGATTATAAATGATAAAACAATAATGAATTATTGGATAATAAATGTTTTTACTTTTTTATTTAGTTTGTTATAGTTATTGGTTAAAGTTTGGTCTGTTGCAGTAGCCATTTCAGTCAGAATATAATGGGTTAAAGTTAAAAACATGATGAAAAAGACCTGTTGACTAAGTGTAATTGGTATTTTGGAGGTCTTGCTGGAAGTGAAGAAGCCTGGTTTGGATATAACTGGACCGGCTTTGAAAAATAAAACTGGTCTTTTCACAGGTTTGAAATGAATACATTGATGTGTGAGATTGGATATTGTCGCTGTTGCGTCTGTATCTTTCCTTTCCTGCTGTTTGGCATTCTCCTTTGGTAAGCAGAGTGGCATTATCCCAGTGAATGTATAATTGATAAGAAAGCAATCTGAGGGTTCTTACATTCACTTAGCCATGACCAAACAAAGTCAGTAGCATTCCTAAACTCATTCTGTGCAAATTGCAAGGCTCCTGTGTGATAATGTACACATGGCTCATTTCCAAACAAATGTTAACTTAATATTTAATGCATTAAACTGATGAACAGATGATAAACAGTTGAGAGAGATTTCCGACTGCACCTCCAGTCCTCAAGATTTGATTCTTTTCACATTGTTATGGAGGTGGGTAACGGGGGGTAATCTGAATATGCAAATTAAAATAGTTTTTTATGCTCAAGGCTAACCATTGAAGAAGCTCTTTAGGACCCTCTGTGTGTATATGTTAATGTTCTCTTCAACTTAAGAGATCAAATACTTCTCCTTTTTGCAGGGGACTATGGTTATGTTATGTTACAATGTTAGAAAAAATTGGTTTGAATTTGGAGATCAGATTTGCATCTGTTCACAGCGGAGGAATATGAATAATGCAGGACTCCATGTTTAGCTCATTGCACTGACCTGGCATCAGCGAGGCCGATTCTCATTCATTCCTCAGCCAGGCCGCCCAGAGACAGATGCCCAACGTTTAATGGATATTTACCCTCTGAAATGCAGACTACACGGTGCCATTCATCAGCCAGAGAGTTGTGATCAAAGACAGATCGCAGGCGGAGGAAACTAAGCAGCAGCGCGTGGAGATGACAGGCCTCGAGCACGAGTGCTGATATAAGCGCATTTAAAGCTCACAGCTAAAACACTGGTGTTATTGAGAAAAAGAGGCAGCAGGTGCAGCGACAGGGCAACTGGGGAGTCCTCACTGCGGGTTGAGCTCGTACGCTCATAAATTCACTGAGTGTTTTTGTGCAAACCCTCTTATTAGGATCTTCAGATCAACTGTTTTACAAGAGTTTCTCTTTCAAAAGTACAAACTGCATCTATCTTAGCCTTGCCCACCTCAGTTGCAGTTAATGAAGATGTACCTCACTCATAAACCACACGGTCCTGCACTCTACGCATAAATGCCTTGGTTTCTCCCAGTCATTCGCAATTTCCTTTACTCATCTACAACATGTGTCCGTTCCTTCCAGAATCTTCAGAGCTATTTTACCGGAAAGCCTGAAAAAGGTTTCAGTCGGAGCTGATGGAATCTTTTCATAATCCACTTAGATAATGGCTTCAGCTTTTTCATGCTGACCATCAAAGTACAATGTGTTAAAAAATAAATGGTATAAGGGATGTTTTCATTTGACTGAAAAATGTTAGATTAGTCTGAGAGTCTTCACTGACAAAAAAGGTATCATGGCAGTATTACCATGGTATTTTGATCATGTACTGTAGTAATATCATGGTCCTCTTTGAAGTAGCAGAGTGTGTAATCACTCAGTACTGTGGTACATACAAAGTCCCTTTGAGGCAAAGTCAGTTCTCTCGGCAGGCATGTTAGGTAATGCTACAGTCTACTTGAATGGTAAAAGCTGCCTGTCAAATTACACTTATAAATCAGCCATAAAAAAATTATGAATTCATATAATTGTTTTCCTTAGCTAAGCTTGCACTAAAAACTGTATTTTTACATAAATTTACATAAATATACACTTTGACAAGTGAGATTATGATTGAATAAAGTATATGTAGATATTTAAACGTTATATTGCTTTTATACAACAGTTAAAAAAACTACTATGTAAACTACACTAAACTTGACTATTTTTTGTTTAATGACTCGCTCAGCAGTAAATAAATGTCACTTGCTGTGTCTAATTTTGAAGGCTGTGCTCTCCGAAGGTCACATTTGTTGGCTATATATGTAACGGAGACCAGCTATAGTGAGAACTGTGCAGGTAAACCTCACTCCCCTGATCTCCAGAGGCGCACTAGCGACTGATGCTAGCGGCTGTGGTCTTTAGCATCCTTGTAAGCAGCCCAGGCTCATTATTAAAACGTACCTGTGGCAAAATTTTTGCCAAACGCAAAATACGTTGCGTTGTGCACGTTTCGCGACAGTTTCAAAGTGAAATGCCCAGTGAGCTGCGCTAAAAGCGTGTTTAGTTTTTTCCGAAACAGATGAACGTGAATATGGCAACGTTTAATTAGGTTGGAGTTTGCACGTTTCACTGCAGATCTGATTTGAAATGTTTTGAGTGCCGCCAAAAGCTTGATGCTCCATTTTAAAATAACGTACACCTACACTAAAGCCTAAACCTACCCGATAGTGTTAACAAAAGCAAATGTGACATAAAAACACAATCATAACCACAGTGTTTTAGCTTGTTTTTAAACTCTTGTCTTCGAGCTCTTTTATCGTGACTACTCTTTCATGGGATTCGCACCCGAGCTCTCCGTACTTGTACAATTATGTACCAGCTGAGCTACTGAGCAAGTTTGGTATGTCAGTAAAACTGAACATATGGAGCTGGTTAATGATGCAAGCTCCAAAATATATTAGTTTATAAAAATTTGCACTATGGTAAAAAGCGTTTTGAGGTCATAACATAATTGTGCAAGGTGCCGTGTGAAAACAAGTCTTTATTAATCCATAATCTGCCCCTGTAATCACAATTGTGTGTGAAAACGATTAAAAGTGCTTGCTGTTTTACTGACTCTAGAGTTAGCAGTGATATGTACGTATTGGTATGTATTTTGCGTTTTGCAAAAATGTTGCCACAGGTAAGTTTTTCCAATGAGCCTGTGTTGCTTGTTAGTGCCCGCCTCCCATGCCTTAGACACCAGTTCTAGTCCCGCTCGGGCGAGTAGGACTGGAGGGGTTACGCATCAAAGCTAGCTAGCTTAAATTCTTAATGCAAATTCATTAAATAAAGCAATGACAGTAATAACGCCTCATGATGAATAACAATCCAGGGGTTTTCTTGGTTCAAAAATGGTCTTTGTTGATGGCAGATGAACATGATCATTCACACACAGTACAAAAGTACCCTAACCCTATCCATGTGATCTGTGAGCCCAGTACTAACAATAAATCCAAATTAAATGAAAAGAAACAATTATGCTTAGAAATACAAAGAATATGAACTTATCCTATTTATTCATTAAATAATTTGTTTTTGTTCTGTCCATTGCTATGATCATAACTGTCAATCGTATTCAATCATGCATTTAAATACGGTTGTCAATCCAGAAACTTTGGGAAGTTGTGAAGATGTGAAGTTAGCAGCGTTAACAATATACAAATATATACAGAAAGATGATGTGAAAGTCACTGAAAAAAAATCAAACAGTGAAAATGCACAATGTTGTTGACTTTTAACCAGCACCCTTGGAATGCGATAAAATATTTAAAATGCATATAAAATGTGATAAGTAATTGAAAAGATGTTACCTAATTTTCATGATTCTTACTAAAAGCACAGTAAATACATTTTCAGCTATACTTTTTCAACCAGACATTGAATATAGTACCCATAAAAATGTTGTCTCAGCTAATAGCAAAGGAATAGATCATTCTTGCACAACAATGTCCTTATACAGTCTCTGTATACATATCAAAGCACCATGGAACAGACACTGCCTCAGTACCTTTTTATTTAAGTGCAATAAGAGTCTGTATGTATTACAGAGTAAAAATACACAAAAAACCCCGTAAATATCTGCCACATCTCTATGCTTACCCAAGGCAGTAAAAAAAAAAAATTGTGCATCAGCAAAAAGCATTTTTTGCTCCAGACAGTCTCCCTGAATTTGAACATGTCTCAGACCAGATGCAGGTATTGGCCTTTTGCTTGCATTTCGCTAGTTTTCAATTATAGAATCCGAAGCACTGAGGAACAGGAAAAATGCATACTTGCATACGCAAATGCACACACATACACACACAACCGTCGCCCACCGCCTCAAACATGCACACACGCAAACACCGGGGAGAAAGAAAACTGCATACTCTTGCAAGAACACCCTGCTCAAGATGGAAGGTCTGCCACCTGCATGCAGTTTAGGGGGTTAACAAAAAGCACTTTCCCTAGCATAGATTTGGCAGTTCTGAGCTTCATGATTAATATTTCACATCAGCATTACATAACAGCAGCTAGAAGCAGCAAATTACCCTTCCCCAACATCTATGTATTGAAAAATCCGACGACACATTCAGAGTAGAGGCTAGAGTCTGAAAGAAAAAGCACTAACTGTTGTTTGGAGTTTTTATGAAATTTGCCAGTATAATTTATCTAACAAGAGAGTTGCTCGGTCAAACTCACAGCTGTCATAAACTCTACAGCCACATCCTCTTGTTATCTCTTATTCTTGAAGTAAAATGGAAGCTTGTTTTGGATAAATCACAGAATTTTCAGTGCCAAAACGCTTGAAATGAAACTATCTGAAGCATTTTAGATGTTTACCACCACTGATAATGTACTAGCTATTACAGAGTCTCTTACTTTCATGGCTATAAAGCAAAACTACCCCACTATCTCGATATAATGCAAACAGTCTGTTAAAAAAGTATGTTGTGGCAGACCATCAGAATTGCTATTATGGGTCATAGAACTGCCCTGGGTTCACAGCAATGCTAATAAACAACACCAGTCTATTTTATGAGGATTATTGTTGTCTAAAAAGACTTTTAATATGTTTGGTCCAAATTTATGTACATCATTAACTGAAAACATCGCATTTTTTACATTGTATTGTCATTTATCCCTACTGTTTTTTAAGTGTTAAAGTCAACATGAAAGCAAAACTGACCCTATGTACATTCAAAATACACATTCCTATTCTATGATTCGTGGCGTGGGTGCACATTATTCCAAAGAAAAAATCTCAAAATGTATAATGGCTTTTGCTGTCATATTTTTTAGTCCCTCCCCTCCAGTGATGCCCAAAACCACTTTTAGTGATCCAATCTTTTTTCTTGTTGAACACCCCCTTTAACTCATAAATGCGTCGAAATGGGTTGCAAATGGCGTTTCGTGTTGACATTAACAGAAGATGTTTACTTTCAATCCAAAAAAGGTCAATGATTTCAAAGCATTTTCAGGGTGCTAATTAGCCTCAATTAATTACAATAATGACTGCCTGCTTGCATTGAGTTTTGTATTCACGTACATCACTGATCAATGTTGTTGTGCTTTGAATGCAGGCTGTGAATGTGTATGCTACATGGTTTGTAGCTAAGCCTGCAATTTAGCTATTAAATTTGAGAGCGATGTAATTGTCTGGAGAGTTTTTACACCTCCATTTTAAACCCCAATTCCTGCCCAGACACTTTGAGGAGGACAGTCGATTCATGATATAAACTCTCTCAGTGGTTGTTTTGTCTGTCTGGATGTTTGATTGTTTTAGCTGCAGTGAGCAATAAAGAGTTTCAGAGAGTCAGGTAAGGGTCGCTATAACAATTGTTAACACTCACTCTTCAACTGGCCTGAGTATGCTGTTGTCTCACCGTCTGTTTTCACTCAAATGTCATGACATATTGCTCTCTTTTCCTCCATATTATCATTTCTTTGTCCTCTTAAGTCTTACTACCCAGGATTCTGACCTGACTGCACTCACCAAATAACTTCAAAAATCACTGCTGATGGCTGTATTTGAAGTGATGTTGGAAGAGAAAGCAAAAAGAGCAGTTTTCAAAGAGAAAGTGAGAAAAGCAATTAGGACTTTCAGCACGGTTCACCTATTTGTTTTAAACTGTTTCAGTGAGGCGACAGGATGGAAACACTCTTTTTTTTTAGGAGAAATCAACCTATGAATGGTGTCAAAGTGTCTTGTTATATATTTGGCTGGGATGATAAAATAAAGTATTTTTTAACAAAAAAAATAAATAGATGACACTTCATCTTTAAGTACACAATTCTAACAGATTTTTTATTTTTGAAGGCACTGCACTGCTCTGCATTTATGGAAATTAATTCCTATTAACTCAAATCTAATGTGAAGCGACAGTCTATTGCTTATCAATCACTCAGTGGTGTTTGATTTTCTAGCACATTTCATGAGAGAGCAGATGCAAGCACACACAATGTTGACATTTAAAATGAATCATTGAATTTACCCAGACAATGGCAATTGCTAGGCCTATAGACCTTATGTAGCTCCGCCCCTTTTCAGCGCTGCGCTCATTGTCTTTTGACTTCCGGTCTGTATTTTCACAGCGTTTTGCGTGTTTATTAATGAACGGCTCGTTTTAAAATCTTCCCGGTCGATTTACATTTGTTAAGTCATCTGATTTAAACATTACAGTCCTCATGATAACTTTCGTTAACTTTACATTAAGTAAATCCACTTAAAAAGCTAATTACTCCTGGACAGAAATGCCATATAAATATACAGAGCGACCGCAAAACGGAAGTTAAAAGACAATTTTCCAAAGATGGCGGCGCCCTTGTTTCTCTGGTGCATAAGGTCTATAGACCAGGAAAATTGCAATTGATCCACATTGTTATCTGAGGCATTGAACCTTTTCATAAAATTTCTGGTTTATGGTGAGTTTTTTCTTGACATTGTAGGTCTAAGGGACTGATATTAGTGAGTTTTATTTTTCTCTATATGTTTTTAATTATTTGTTTAGAGCACAGTAAATGTAACTATTTACACGCCAATGTGTGATATATGAACTTTCATGTATTAGAAGATTCAAATGCTTTAAATAGCCTCCATTTACTTTAATTTGCTTTCTTTTCAGCACAGGTTATGGCAAATAAATAGTCTCTCTTCCCGTGTGACTGATGGGGCTTTTACCCACCAGCAGAAAAATACTACACTGGGTCGCTTTGATTTCTGAAGCAAACTTGCCATCATTTGAGTAGCTTGCTTAGAGGTTCAATTTGACATCGCCTTCCATCTCAAAGAGGGTTACATCGTAATAGCTCTCCGTCTAAGAGCGCCTCCATTTTTCAATTACACCTACCCAGCGTGTGATCATGTTTCTACCACCTCACAAACTAATACTCTATTGCAAGAGATTGGAGTGACAAATTTAACATAATTTCCTATTCAGAGGTTCCCACTGGTTTCTCATCTGGTTTTTTGCATTAATGTGTGAGGTATTAGAAATGTTTGCGTTAACCCAACTCTGTCCACCGTAGGAGACATTGGTACCATATTGTTCATTGACTGTAGGGGACTAAAAACTGAATCAGGATTGTTCTTTTGATCCGAGAACTTGATTAGGTCCAGAAATGGGATTTCTCTCACAAATCAATCAACCGATTTTAAGAACCAGTTCACCAAAAAGAGCAAATATTTTGTGAAGCTGACATCATTAATTCAAAGTCACTGATAAGATTTAAGGATTATTTTAATGCTGCTTTATTTGTCATTTTTGGTGCAGCTTTGGTGTTAAATGGATCATACATGTGCAAAGATTCTTCAAAAGCTAGTTTCACTTAAGAATAAAAGTCATATGGGTTTGGAAAAGAGGGTAAGTAAATAATGATGTTTAATTTTCCGCTAAACTAGTTTTAATAATTGTTCTAATTCTATGAGAATGGGGAAGTCCTCACCACAGATATGATAAAATGGATAAAGAGGAAAGATACAGTTGGATGCACATTGAGAACTTAAAAAAAAAAAGGTCAGAATTCAACTTCTCTGAAGAGCTCTTGAGTTTTAAGCAGCATAATGATATAAAACCACTTTTATAATAAACAGAACGTTATCGCCCATTGGTGTTAGTTCTCCTTCTTGGTGTGAACTAGACTGTCTCCTGCTTGTAGACAACTAGTAATTTGGCACAAGTCTCCTTTAGAGTTCCTAGTTAAACTGTACCGTTCACACAACACTTTTACATAGGCTACTATTCGGGTAGCTATAATTCTTTTCTATTCTCATTTCTCCCCCATTGCTGCAAATATCCAGCAATATCACCTTTAAACAGTGACAGCGACAGCGACTAAAATAAATATAGAAGATGGCGACGTCTACCGGAAAATCGCATCTGATGCGATAGTAGTCGATGAAGGCGCGCGTTCACCCGTCAGAACTTAATGAACCAACGGCAGCTTTCCTGAGTGGAGACCGAATTGCGTGAGTTTGAGTCGCGCGCATGTAACGTTAGGCCACAAAACTGAGGGGATTCGCGTCGGATGAAGGCGGACTTGTTCGAAAACTTCAGGTGAGACAGTTAATTTCGGCGTCTCTGAAAGTTAGCCGAATCATATGAAAGCACAACAGTCTATGCCTGTTGCATTGTATGATTTGCGGTTCCGTTCACGTTCACATGGGTGTTCAAGGTTGTGAAATTTTACGAGAACGCGGTTGTCAGTCTCACAAACACCCGACCTTATGCTTATGAATGCTTATGAAAATAAGCATTACGCGCTCAAACACAATTCTGATAACCTTATTTTATTCTACAGTATGTGAACCTAATGGTAGCCTACAAACTGTGTTCGTATTTGCCAAATACAGCATGTCAGCAAACATATTTTAATGTGAATTTTGTCTGAAACCAAATAATCTGACGCCATGTCAGTTTTATAGTTCTATACTCTTCCTATATTGAGCCACTGTTGTCACTCTTTTATTTTCATAACAGAATATAAAAGAGCAGCTTCAGAGCAATAAGCTTTTTTTTTTTTTTTTTTTTTTTTTTTATTCTGTAATATTTTGATGTATAGAGACCAGCCTGTAATATCAGTCAACTTGTAGAATTCATGAGATATGAAATGCATGAGGTAGAATCATCATGTAGGGTACATTTTCTCAGTGCTGTGATATTGAAACAGGTTGCTGCTTTGCTTGACGGTTTTGCACTCTGTCCAGTCTTTTCCCAAGTCTCCAGTGCATCCTTGTAAAAGTGAATTAGTGCAAATCTGCCTGGAGTGATATAGCTAATTCAATGACTGAATCATGTCTTCTTAAAACAAAACAGACTGATCTGCCCGTAGTCCCTGTCATGTTGAATGAGCGCAGAAAGTGCTCATGTTGTTTGGTAGAGAGCACATCAAGTGTGATTGCGTGTAATGGCAGTCGGCTACTTCTTTTCTTCTGAATGTTGTATGCTCTGGTTTTTTTTTTTTTTTTTTTTGCTCTTTTCTTGCATGGTTTGTTTACCTGTTGCATAAATAATGCACATATATTTTTTGTTTATGCTGTTTTCTATACTAGCATGCAGTCTCGGCATGCAATGTTTAGCACTTATTGCTATTTGCCCTAACTTCTTGTTGGGAATAACATTACAGTGTATCAAAACTGAATTAATGCCTGAATGTGTGGTTCTGTCTGTTTGCTAGTGTCTGGAACTAAACTTGGGAAAACACATTGGAGTGCCCTTCCCTTCAGGGATTTCTCCAGTATACTTGTCTCACCGGTGAAGCTGCTCGAAGATTGACTTTGACTTCCATTCCACCTCGCTTGTCAAGGTGGTCAATTCCCTCAAAGCATACCGGCCCTCCCCCCATCCTATTACTTTGGGCTTTTTCCTTCACTGTGCGGCACAAACAATATCATATAGGCTAGAGGCTTACGATCCTGTCAATATCTCATATCAAATAATTTCCTTCATCTTGGATATACTTACATCCATATCATAATTCAGTACAATCACAGAACACATTTTTTGATGTACATATGATTAGAATATGATTGGAGCAGCATATTTGCTTCATATTTGGATATAACCACATCACCAATGCCAGTTTGAATTGGAAACTGTACTATTGTACGTAACGTAATGTAACATTGATTTAACACTACAAAATATTTATAGTGGGATACAAAAGTCTACAACCACTAGAGAAAATGCTTCTATTTTGTATTTTTCTAATTCAATACAATATTAATATTATTGTATTCAACATTAGTGTATTTTTTGGTTTCTAAAAGAAGTTTCTTATGCTCACCAAGGCTGCATTTATTTGAGAAAAAATACTGTAAAACTGTAATATCTTTTGAAACATTATAAATACAAAGATCTGTCATGAAATCTAGATGGTGCAAACTAATAGGTCTTTACCTCTTGCAACACATTGTTATCTATAGGACACAGCTGATTGGTTCCTGGTGTATCATGAACTGTTGTGCCATGCTGGTTATATTTATTCACTGCGTGATTAAAAGCTTTTATCACGCTGTGAAAATGCCCCTCCCCGTCATTACGCTATTTCTATGTCATTGCACATGCGCATTCCTTTCAGTTTCGGTTTTCAATTTCGATTAAGCGTTTACATGTCCTCTCAATCGGATTAAAAAAGGAATAAACCACCCATTTCATTCGGATCGAGCTCAATCGGATCATTAAGGTGTTTACATGAAGGTTTTTCAGTCCGATTGAGCCGTCAATCAGATTGCTAATGGATTATTTGGTTGCATGTAAACGTAGCCTATGTAAGCAGCATTAAAAGCAGCAGACCTTGGCAGGTCTATTCCGCCAAGACCAGACATAATCAACATTGTCATACCTATTACCATGCAAAACACTCAGAGAGTTGTCATGATAAAAATGCCTTTACTGTGACTTTTGATCAATGTAATGCACCCTTGCGGAATAAAAGCATAATTTTTAGAAAAAAATCTCAGAAAATTTTGAATGGTAGTGTATATTATACTTTGAACTTGTTTATTGCTGTTTTTAAAATCAATATTTTATTTATTACAAATCAACCATGACAAGATCAAAGAGAGTTAATATCAGTGCAAGATGTGAACAAAACCTTTTAAGACAAATGAAAGAGAGAGAAAATCTTTTGCCGAAAATATAATGAGTGTGTGATGCATTCCCCCAGTTGCTGAGAATTACTGGCATCACTGCTTACAAAGAGACTTGACTTTAAGCGATTCATTTAAATTTCATTTGAAGTAATTAACCTTTAAATCATGCAGCTCACCAGCCCTTTGCATTCTCTGTTGCAAAGAGTATCTGGTATTTTGTTATATTGTTGTCGTAATTTAATTTGTTCATTTTCAGGTCTACATAAAAATGGCAGATTTTCAATGTGCTGTCAGATTGTTTGACTTCACCGCAGGGCCATAGTCAGAAATGTTGAGGCTGAGGTGGGCCCGTTATATATTCTCATTGAGCCTGGAGAGAGGGGGCCCATCCATAAACCTTTTGTCTTGGACCCCTGCACACATAACACTGTGAACATTCTGCTAGAACAGAAACTTTCAAATTACTATACGTTTTAGTCTTGACAGGGCAGCAAATCACCTACCATGACAAGATCAAAGAGAGTTAATATCAGTGCAAGATGTGAACAAAACCTTTTAAGACTGAGAAAATGAAAGAAAGAGAAAATCTTTAACCGAAAATATAATGAGCGTGTGATGCATTCCCCCAGTTGCTGAGAAGTACAGGCATCACTGCTTACAAAGAGATTCATTTAAATTTCATTTGAAGTAACAAACCTTTAAATTGTGAATCTCACCAGTCCTTTCCATTCTCTGTTGCAAAGAGTATCTGGCATTTGGTAAAAAAAAAAAAAAATCCATAGATAATACAAAGCAGGAAGAATGAAAAAACAATTCATTATTTCTCAAGTGAGTCTTCCTCTTTGTTGTTGGACGAGTGGACAAGTTATTCTTTTGATGCAAATGTTCAGGCTGCAGGTGATGCAGAGTTTGAGGTTAGTGAACAACCCCAGAAAATGCCAAAGCCAATAGATCACCACAAAGTATCAAAGGTTTATCAGCAGGCCTTGCTTGTTGATATATATGTGCATAATTCCTGACAATGCAAATTGATTGCAAGCATACTGTAGCTCTCGTTTAGTTTGCTTGTTCATTTGTTAGGTAGTTTTTGCACGTCAGCACTCATTTTGAAAACAAGTCAACCTTTATCAGCGCAGCCATTTTTCTGAGCTGATTGGTATTGTTTGCTCACAGGATTGTCTTGGTTCACTAACAGCAGCACACACTGCAGAGGATAGACGACAGCGTGCATTATTTGCGTGGTGGGTAGATCCGATTTTCCCTTGACAACTCCCCATGATTGAGCTGATCGACTACGGCGCCCGATGAATTCGTCTTTGCTGAAAGAGTCTCGGCAAATGTTTTACATGCTCCTCATTAAAGTCTTAGCTTTCTTCTTGAGAGCGAACCTGAGAAGTAAAGCTTAGAACTGGGGAGCCATATCTGTATTGATTTAACACCTCATTGGGGGAATGACGGCTGAATCAAGATTAACGCTTCTGTTCAATATCTGCGTGGTGTGCCCATTCCTCTTCAACCCCATTAGTTGAGGGGTGATAGCCAAGCTGGCCAACAAATCTGTTTACACTGTCAAGCGCACTCAATGGCAAATGCACCAGCAGGAATGGGCCGCCTTATGAAAGCTTTTCATTTTCTCACTGCAGCGACGTTGATGGATAACCGTGCTGGGGTGTTTCTTTTTCACAATATTCTATTGTGTGTGTGTGTGTGTGTGTGTGTGTATATAGCCATGCATATTTGTGTAACTGCCCATTGGTTAATGGTCTGCTATAGTGATGGGGCCAAATGGAGTTGTGCCAGAAAGCACTGGCAGAGGAGGGTATATAGGGATGTCAGAAGTACCTGTACTATAGTAAAAAATGTAAAGATGGCAGTTTTTCCACAATGTTGTTAAATATTAAATGACTGACTGACAAGCTGCTGCTGCTTTTATGCATGCATGCACAGTACTTGAGACCACTTGGCGGTGTATTAAATGTAATGATAGTTGGTTTGTCTTAATTGGACATAAACAGGCGGGACAGGAAATCAGATTTGGGTAAATAGGCCTTGCCCTTGTGGTCCAATCATTAATCAGTTTATTTCTTTGTTTTATATTGTTTAAAACAAGATTTTGTTTTAAGGATAGCAAGAAAATAGAATAAGCTATTAAGAATTATTTAATGCTGTTTATTTTACGTAACCAATTATCTTTTTCCCCTTTTTTAAAGTATAAAACAAAATTTTGTGAGGCATATGCAGGTTAAGAAAAATAAACCGGATTCAAGATATGTTCTATGAAAATAGGATTTATTTTGACACTAAATTCTTATCTTGTTTTACTGGAAATCAAGATAAAGCCCTTGAATAGAAAAGTTTATATTGATATTGAAATTATGCTATTGTGACAACCCTAGAAGTGATATTCTGTTGAAACATGGATGATTTAAATGTCCTAACATAACATGTTTTTTAGTTCTGTTCAATATTGTGCCACTTGTGTAGCCGTGTTCTCTCAAAACCTTCATTCTCTTCTTTCCTTTGAATCTGGCCTCATCTGAACTTAAACTTCTTCAAAGTCTTTTCTTCTGATGTTGTTGGAGGTCAGCAAATAGGGTGGTATTGGGATTATTATAGAGACTTTTTCCACCGCCTTTGTTTCTGTCAACTAGGGCCTCTCTTTGCCTCACACTCTCCCTTTCTCCAATCTCTTTGGAGACAAATGACCAAGGTTGAGGGTTTATCTCTGTATTTCTTGCAGCATCGATCCATCTTTTTTGTGCATGCTTTTAAATTAAGATTGTGTTACCACACTGGGTACCTGCAACCATACTGTTTTATCCCATGTATGTTCTGTTTTTAGGGAGCATGCCGGTGTTTCCCCTACCATTGTTTTGAATGAATGAATGACAAATATATATTAAAAAAAGAAGAAAAAAAGAAAGAAATAGAAATAGATGCGTAAGCTAGCTCCATGTAGTAGCCTATGATTTTCGCGATGCAGAAAACGCGGACGTAAATGCAGAATCCAGTCATAAAAACGGAATTTATTTATTTTGATGAATAAAAAGCAGTTCAGTACACTTGAAATCAAATTGCAATATAGACTAGTGTGTGTGAGTATTAAACCGCAAAAAGACTTAAATACGAATCCTGCATGTTGTGTGTGAATGAATGGTGCAGACGACGCACAGTTTCATTTACCTCACACACACACTGAAGCACGTGTGACGCTCGCACCGTTTTTTTGCCTATATGAGGACACGAATGCATGAACTTCATCTTCAAACTTTAGATCCGATTTGATTATTGTCATGTCATAAACACAATGGTCTTCACGGCAACCCGTCAAAATAAAAGTTAGGTTTAACTTGACCGAAATATATTTCTGTTGTACAGTAGAATTTAGATATGTCTCAATGTGTTGATAATACTAACACTAATTCAAATAAATTATCATCAAAACTTTATTTTTTAAGGAATAATAAAAAAATGTTTTTCCATGTTTTAATTTTAACAGTAAAGCTCATTGTTTTTGTTGTTTGACGAAAAGTTTGTTTAATTTCAATATGATTAAATGAATGTTTTATGTCTTCATTTGATTCACAGAAAAAAAAAAAAACCACAACACCGAATTTCATAGAATTTTTTTTAAAAATGTTGTATAAGTTTAATAATTGTATAAGTTTCATGATTTCAATTAATTAGACATGCTTTTTGATTACTAAAAATGTTACACCTCGTATCCGTAACACTAGTAGTTTCGGGGGTCTGCCACCCCCCCTGAAAAAAATCCTAGAGCAAGCCATTTTACATTACCTGATTGAGGTGTTCCTTTCTGAAAAAATAAAATAAAATAACACATGCACATCACACAAACATTACAACAAATAAATAATGAATAAAGCAGAAAGAAAAGCTCCCAAAATTTGGTATTTGTGCACTCAGGAGAAAATCTAACATCAACCATGCAGTCAGACCGTGAGAGAGGAAACAACTGTGTGTTATTGCTTTTATGTAGAGTGCCTCTTAAAGGTGCTCCCTGAGCCGGAAGAGTTCATTTACTAGATAGATCTTGACAATGGACTCTTTTGTTTTTGAGCATTAGCGTGCCCTACTACAAAGCAGTAAAGCCCTAATAACGTCCAATAGCCATCTCAGTGCCAGACACTTACCCAACTGAGAGCCAGATCAGTGGAGCTTTCAAACTGGACACACTGTCCAGAGGACTTACTGGGTCACCGAAATGAGAAATGTAACAATGGGAGCTATTTTCTTGCTTTCTGAGTAGATGGATGACCCAGCAATGTCATTTATCCACAAGAACATTTATGTGTTAGTGGCAAACCCAGCAAACCAAAATATGTTCCAAGAATGTTTTGGATAATGTTCCTATTAAGTCTGAAAACATTATTTCAGATCTTTCCAAGCATCCATTTTATTTTTTAATTTTTTTTACTTTTTGAATGTGAATGTTAATGTTCAATTTTATCATTTTGCAAACGTTTAAATTACGTTCTTTGAACCATCTGAAACAAGTAGTTAACGTTTAAAAAATAAAGTCCAACTTTTAGAAAACGTTCCATGAATAATATATAAATAATATTTTTGTGCTAACATTTGAATTATGTTATTAAAGATAACTTTCTGTTAACGTTAATGGAAGAACGTTTGTTTATAACTTACTGACCCCAATTTTATTTAATCCAATTAGCTAATGCATCCTTGCTGAATAAAAGTATAAATTTCTTTCTTTTTTTTAAAGTTACTGACCCCAAACCTTTGAATGGTAGAGTATGTATGTATGTGTACAGTATGTATATTGTAGTGTGTGTGTGTGTGTATGTGCATGTGCATGTCTTTGTGTAGGACAAGCAGTTTGGAAAATGGATGTGTGTAATGTATACTACTCCCTATACTGGGAAATGCAGTTACTATTAAATAGGCCACAGCCTCAGTGTAATATGCTGTTTCATGCGATAATGTGCAGAGTGTGTTATTTAAGTGAGTTAGAAAGGGAACAGATAGTAGATGCCAAACAGACCACTCCATCTCAGATGTGGTGCACATGATGGAGTCCTATAACGTTCCAGCTTGTCAAGAGTTCTGGGAACACGATTTTTTTTTTCTGTAAAGTACAGTGCAGTGAACACAATGCACCTCATAAGCACCCTATGTACAATGTTATTAGAGTTTTAGAACCTCAAATCCTTTTCAAAAACCCATTGCTGTTGCTGCGTCACCGGTCTGCGCACCTCAGACAAGGGTGAATCGAATTAGACATCAATTGGAAATTGTTCAGGGTATGGATGTGCTGTGATGGTTTGTGGTGTTTTTAAGATGTGATTTTCTTGGATCACGGAAGTACTTGATTTACTCTATAGCTACTTTGCTGTCCATCATTCACCCAGATGGCAAAGTCAAAAGCTACTGTAATGGACGAGACATAGTTTTAGAAGAATTTATCTAATTTCAGAATGCAATATTCTTGTTTGTAGGACACGAACTCTGTGAAACATCTTTAGGATGTCGTTGTACAGTCAGTTTAATCTATGGATCAACCTACTTGAAATAGGATGCAGTTATGTTGTGCCATTAAAGCTGCATGCGTGCCAATACTTGCTGCAGGCTTCTGACATCTCATAGACTCCGTTCTACACTTTAGCTATGGAGGCTAAAGGCTAAAGGTTATTGAGACTATTGATGTTTATTGACTGAGATTTTATGTAGTTCCTAATGAAACTCCAAGCTGCCAGTCACAATGCTCAATATCCGAAAACAGTAGCTTCATTCCTTCCAATGATTATTCCAATGTAGATATCTCGCCTTAACTGGTCCAACTGGAGGAACTTCTTGTTTTATACATTATATAAACATTTGCTTTTATCATTATTCAGCATTTTATTTCTAAAGCATGTGATTCTAAACCTATATGTTGTATCGTTATGTTGTGCTGAAAGACAACACGGGAATATCATGAGCAATGTCTACATCATGGCCATACATCACATCAGTCTTTTATGGCCACAAATCATAAGAATGAAATGCCGTCATAATGCCCGTGGCCGTAATCACACATTATTATATTGGTGCAGTCTTCGTAGCAGACTCTGAGGATGCAAAACAGAGAGATATTGATTCCAGCTGGCCTCAGTCATGTCTGATTTAATACTTTGCTGTTAGGCATATGGTCCATTGAACTATATAATAGCAGCATTGCAGGTGGGCAGCGAGGGTAAATTATGAGTGTGGTTTCTCATTGCTTCAAAACTTGGAATAAGGAAGAAGGCAGTGGCATTATTTGAGACATGCTTTATGTACGGCCCAAATCAGCTGAATAAATAAGGCTAAATAAAACTGGGGGTTCTGCATTGAAAGTGTAATATAATTTAGACAAGGAAATAAACAATGTAACAATGTTTTAGGATTTGGGTGGGGTGGGCAGTGAAAATAAAATAAAATGAGTAAGCTATATTTAAGATTCTGTATATTTTTTAAGTCACTAAATAATTCTTTCCCAATTTTATTTGAATCATGCTGGATATCATGGATCATATCTGGTTTTATTATCATGTTAATTCTTATTTAATATTTAATTAAAATTATTATATTATATTTTATGTATTCCAGTCCATTATTGCATTATTGAATGTACTATAGTTGTGTTAGTTATTCACCTTCATATTAATCTACTGAATCTTACGTTTCAGACAGTAGGTCCGAGATTATGTGGCTTGGTAGTCACATGTTAACCAAGCTTGGTGTCTGCATTGGAAGTATCAGCTTTCATGAGCTATAAAGTGTGGTTAAATAGACAGTTGCTACATTATTGCATTTCACTGCTCTAATGCGGTAGATACCTTAATCTAAGACTGCACAATGAGTTTCCTTGGATTTATGAGTCTGGATTAATGGAATACAATGGAATGCAGAATAGAGTGCAGTCTCTCCAGGCTGTTGCTTTTTTGTGTTGTTTTAATTATTCATATTCCCTCTGATATATGTTAACATAAATGGTTGGTTAAATCATGGACGTGAAACAAACAAATAGATTAATCCCAGGGCTTTTACAGTAAGAAAAGACAGTTACAACAAAAGTGTGATATTGCAAAATCCACATTAGATATATACTCCATCATGAGTCATGCTTAAGCTGTTTAAATAGCTTCACCCTGTTTGTAAATGAAACACTTTAGTATTAGTCCATTAGCAGCATGCAACAAGTTAATTATTTTTCATGTTTTTCAGTCTTTTTCCCTTTGGTTTACCACACCACTGTTTGCATTTGAGTGGTTAAGATGACACATACACATTTTGATGAGTTTACACAATGAGTTTTGTCTGAACTGTTTTTTTTTTCTCTCTTGCTGATGTTCAGCATTTTCTATATGCATCATTGAACCTAGGGCACCTTCATTCTGAGACAAGGTGGACGTTAGACATGCATTTAGGGTAAATGAGACATTGAAATGCATGGATCGATTGCACTTGGAGACGGTTTCCGAGCTGCTCGCTCTTTAGGCCAATGGCTCAGAAGGATGAGGTTGCTGTGCACAAGACTTAGCCTTAATGGATCTGAGAGTGGGTGTGTGGAGAACTGAATTCAGATTTAACCGTAAAAGAGGACTACATAGCCTAGAAACAGATGTTGAGGTGCAGATAACATTGTTTTCCAAAAATTCTCACTTGTATGTTATTCTTAACGTTTCTCCCGCTCTTTGAAATAAAGCAGCATTTCAACACCAAATCAATATGTTCCACCCCAAACACAGGTTTTTTTTTTTTTTTTTTTTTTTTTTATCACACCTTCAATGCTCATAAAATCAGCTTAGGTGCTTTAAGGTGGGCTAAGCCATCTGTGAGCCTAGGTGAAATTTAATCACAAGAAATACAACATTTTTAGCCTTGTGCTTTGACCAAACCAATTGCCGTGATATGGTTGTATGATTAGCTCATACTAATTTTCTAAATAACTATTAATATAAGGGTCATTCGTACTATGTAGTACATGTCTCCATAATACATGTATTAAAGGGATAGTTCAATAGTTCATTTATTCTTGTATCTTTCCAAACCAGTCTATATGTCTTTCTTCTTTGAAACGCAATAAAACGATTTTGAAAAATCGGAATGTTTTATAATAGGAAGTGGATGCATTTTTATTTTGACCCCAGTGCTCTTTACAATCCTCTTTTGTGCTCCACAGAAGAAAGTTAGTTATTTTTGGATCAATCAAATTACTACTACTCGGACACAAATCCTGGACGACAAATTTTGGACGAGCCCCCATTTATGTGACGAACCCCTGTTGTTAAAATGCTCGTTTCGAAAGGGTTCAGCAACATAAAAGGAGACGCAAGGCAAAGAGCAGTTTAAAACTAATAAATGACTGCACAAACTCACGTCTCTCAATTTTTCTCTCTCCACATGTAAACACACATTTACTCTTCACTAAAGTTAACATAGACATAACAAACACTAACAAATAGAACAAAATAGTAGCACAGTACAAAGAACACAGTTTAAGTTGATCAGCGGCTAGGCATCATGACGCGCACGGAGTTCACCGTTGCGTGTCTCACCCTCCTTCGCACTCCACTTATATGCTCAGCACGAGCCATCAGAGCAACGGGCCACAGGTGCGCAAGGGCGGAGCCTACACTCAGAAAGAAACCCCAATTAGAAGACGAAACAAACACACACAAAAATACACAGGCAACACCCATAAGGCTGAGGCCGTAACATTGAACTATCACTTTAATATATTGAATACATTTTAAAGATAATATAATTTGAATAGTAATAAATTAATTAATCATAATAAATAATATTCATTAATAGTCTGTTTTCTGTGGTTTGATTTTTGACAAACTTTGATTTTAAAATAAATAACAGGCAGTTTATTAAATATATTCCATATTTTCTTCATTAGACAGTGATATTGCAGAAAGCGGGGAAAAATCCCTTTACATAGCAAAAGCCACTTTCTCACGGTCATTATCTCAATTACATCATCACTTTGGAGAGAAAATAAAACATAAACATGTAATAGCAATGGATTTGATAAAATATGTAATATTTTGTGGGATTATTTGGTTTGTGTCACTCTACAAAACTCCATCCTTATTGATAAAATCAATAATATCAGAATTCAGAACAAATTTACACCCTTATTTGAGCTAACTCTCAATTGCATCTGAGAACTCAGATCTTTTCCATCCTGCTAAGTTCAATCTTGTTCATTTTCTTGCTGTTTTATTAATAATCAAGTAAAATTTTTGAAGTGCCTAAATTGACCAAAGCGTATTTCAAAAAGTCGTACTTCCTTAAAGTGCAACAAATGCATATTCATTTGACATCTTGCATTTAAACGGATAGTTCACCCAAAAATTCTAATTCTGCCATTAATTACTCATCCTCACGTCGTTCTAAACCCGTAAGACAATCGTTCATTGTCAAACACAAATGACGATCTTTTTGATGAAATCTGAGAGCTTTCTGTACCAGAAACTAGCACTTTGATCGTAAAACTGATCCATATTAATTAAGCGGTTTAGTCCAAATTTTCTGAAGAGACTCGATTGCTTTAAATGATAAACACACATTGAATTTAGGTTTTTATTCACCTATAAACATTAATCAACTCACACATCAGTTGTGGTAAACGGAAGCTCAAGCATGTTCGCTTGACGTGCGAGAACCAATGAGGTTCATTCTCGTGTTTCGCAGCACGTTTGAGCTTCAGCAAGAACCGAAGAGGTTTTTTTTTCCGTGTGTCAAGCAGGTTCGGTTGAGCTTCTTGTTTATGTTTGCTGATTAATGTATTAATGTGGATAATAGCCTAAATTCAATCTGTTCATCATATAAAGCGATCAAGTCTTCAGAAAATTTTAACCAAACCGCTCAGTTCATATGGATCAGTTCATTTACGATCTCTTTATGAACAACTGTCGATGGAGGGATAGAAAGCTCTCAGATTTCATCAAAAAGATCTTCATTTGTGTTCCGAAGATGAGCAAAAGACTTACGGGTTTGGAACGACATGAGGGTGAGTAATTAATGACAGAATTAACATTTTTGGGTGAACTATCCCTTTAAGGAATGACCCTTATATATAACATATATTTTGTACTACACAGATATGGTGAAATATTGCTTGACTTTATGGTCATAACAGCAGTTCTCAGTATGGCCGGTGTCCACAGAGGGTTAGCGCTGTCAGCACTGATAAACAAAAACTGCATCATAAAGTAAAGCACAGTGTCTTATGGGAAATCTGTGCAAATGCACACTGTACACAACGAGAGCTCGTTGGGCCTGTGGGGACACACAGCCACGGTGCTAGCCGTTCCCTTTAGAGCTTTGCCTCATTTTGTTTGGAGTTAACCCAGCGCTGAATCCTGAGCAGGCCATTGGAGGTGGGAGCGGGGTGGGGGGACATTTCACGCTGGTCTGGAGCAGTGTGAGTGATGAGGAGCTTGGAAATGATTCTCCTGTGTCTCATTCTCTCCACCAGCTTTTGCTCCCAACCATCCACAGAGCTTCTTCCAGCCCCGCACACTAACCTAATGGAGCTGAGTGGCTGTATGAAGGCATAACATTACGCCCTCTGTTTTAAGGATGCTTCTTTGTAATGTAAATATTCATTAAGAAATTCACTGGCATATGGGATTGCATGTAAGGTTGGCGAGGTTGCTTCGCAATACTTGCAAATAACCGTGAAAGCAGGCGATGCCTATTGATGTGGTGTAAACATCAATCACTCATTTTCACTCGCTGTGTGATCACAGCTCTCAGGACGGCCAGCAGCACCTCTGAGTGATATTCCAGACTTATCTATCCTCTGACTGTCAAGGCTATCTGTAGAACTCACCGCATGTGTTATATCCCACACAGACTCCATAATAACAAATCAAGTTGCAGAGAGTGTGTATACGGCACAATGCTTTTTTTTTTCACAAGTGAGAATCTGACTCATATGATGCAGGTCTCTAGACTAACTCATGAGAGCAGTAGCACTGCTGCCACCAAACTCTACACCAGCATCCGATTTGGTAACACCGGGGGCGAAGACAGAAATGATTAATAACTATAATACTGCTATTGTATTTCACAAATAAGTGCAGTTATAATATTACATAATTTGTCTCAAGGAAATGGATATTTGACAGTAAAGGACTAAGTTTGGATGTAGATGTAAATATACATTAACAATAGTAACTCTAAAAAGTGTAAAAAAGCTCATTTTAATAGGAAAATAGAATGACTCTCTGCAGCCCTTCATTCTGCTTTGTATTTGCCCATTAAAATTCACCATTGTTCTTTCATAGTATCATACATCTCTTGATCTTGGTAACCACAAGTAAAACCATGGCTTGTTACTATCATAGTTTAAAATAACTATATGGTTTCTATATTTAAAAAAAAACAGATTTAGTATAAATAGAAATGCAAAACAACTGCCATAGCTTAAGCATTCAAATTGCTTTAATATTCCATTAATCCTGTAATACATTTATTACATAATGGCATTCAATGCGAATATACCACATTTCTGCCAAAATACCATGGTTACAGTAAATCCATGGTAAATTTTGGTTATTTGTGGATTGAATAGCCTCGATCATTCATGTCACAGTTTTCTACGTCAGTACTGTTGAGAAAGTCATCAGGCTTTAAAATAGTTTAAATCACGGAGACATTTGTGGATTCTGCGCTGTTTAATAATGGTTGCGTGATCCAGATCAGTCCGTGAGTAAACACACTCCCTTTTACTCCAATAGAAAATAGTGTGATCGCTTTTACACCACTTTCTAAAAGAGAGATTAATTACAGCAATCAGAAGAGAGAAGGATCTGAAATTTGTTGTCACTCCCTTAGCCGTATTAGAAATACTCACGCAGCACAGCAGTTTTTACGATTTTTGTAATCTACTGCTGGTAAATTTTTGTAAATGAAAATATGAAAAACTTTACTAGTTTTGTGATGTTGATAACTGTGGAAACTCATCATGACAGTCTGTGAAAAGGTTCCATTGGGCTGAGCTGATAAATGATCTGTGCGCTGCCATTGGATGTTTCTCATACGCAACAGTAATGGCAGCGCACAATCTAAGAGAGTTGGGCAACTTTGTAGTGGCACAAGTGCAAACTCTAACAATTTTAATCGCACTGCCACAAAAAAGGTCGCAAAATGCAAGCATTTTATCGCAGTCTGGAGCCCTGTAATGGGATATTTTTGAGTTATGACTGTTTTTAAGAATAATTAAATGTCAGCGAGGGGGCATGTAATTGGGCTTTTGAAGGATTAGTTGGATCCATATGCTTATGTTTGAGTTCAGAGTATAAACGTTTACATTTTTACTAAAGATGTATGATTTTCCCAGACCTCCTTCTAATCTCCTCCTGATGTTGACAGCATGAGTAGCTTCCAGTTATCAACACTGATCAATCATGCCTTTACTATGTTAATTCTTGCACTTTATCTAATATTCCTTATAGTTTGCAAAACAAATTTATCCTTGACCCTGTAATCATTTTTCTTCTGGGTGTTTAGAAGGTAAAATACTTCTTCCATACTTTTTCCCCCCTTTATCTCTGTTTAATGAGATTAAATGTTGAAGTTTGTAGGCTTTTGTCCTAAGAGAACATCCTTGTAATCTCAGAAGAGATTTGAACAGTTTGTCAAACTATTCACAGATTTGCCAAGATTTCAGAGTCATCAAAAGTGAAACATTTAAAAGCTAAGATTGTTACCTCAAGAATCCTTTTCTACCTGATGTAACCTAAATGATTTATTTGGTTGATTTAGTCAGAATTCAATACAAGTTAGTTAATCAAGAGCATTTGTAATAACTATAAATTTTTTCTTTAAAACAAATTCAACATTGCAGTGTGGTACTTATTATGGAAGTAAATGTGGCCAATTTTTAAGAATTTAGAAAACAGAAATTTAAAGCTTATAATATGTATGTATTCATTTAATTTATACATATAACTGTTTTAGGGTTGAATGGTTGCATTGTCATGGCAATGACGTTGTAAAATTCAATATAACTTTACACAGAAGAGGCTGGTAAGCTTTTTTCACTTAAAAAAAATAATGTTTACATGCATATTGTTTTCATCTTGTGCCTATACTATTGAAACAGCAAGTATTTTAATATTTACAGATCGGATAGCATTCGCTTCCATTGTGACTGTAACCTATATTATTTCTTTATTTTAATAAAAGGAGGCCCAAGTGGAAATGAATTTGTGTTAATCAATTAATGAGAGTTAACGTTAACTAATTAACGTTGTGTTAATCAACGTTGTCACAAATGCTGTCGTTTGAGTTTAACATGTATTGAACCCGTAATATTACTTAAGGATTTTTGAATGAAAACGGATTAGTTTAGATGTTACCACAAGAAGGTTACATGAATTTACAGGTATTTACAAAATGTATTGAATATATATACTCAACCAAGCAGGAGCAAGCCACTAGCTCTGAAAATCCTTGACTATTTAGGTTTATTTATGAGCTATAGATATTTATCATTTTTATCGTTATTCATCCGCACTATGTAACTCGTAAAGTAAATGAATTGCATTTTAATACAGGAACCTCATTTTGTTCTCTCATTCAGCCATCTGGGTTCATCCATGGCTCTATCGAGAGAGGGAATGCAATCTCGCTCTGAGCCAAAGAACATATACATCACTACAGAAGAACAGAGCAGTGATGGAAATTATTGTGTTGGGTTTTTCAAAGGCATGCGTCTGCATGAAAAATGCATGAGGTTTCCATAGGGAGGCACTCGGCTGAACTCGGTCTTGTTGCTTCCTCCTCCTCCATCTCGAGCTGCTGAAATGGAACTCAGTCGCACATAGTTGCCCTGTGCTTAGAGATGGAGGAATCTGTCAGACAATGCTATTGAGATCAGGAGTAAAGATGGTTTCCGTTCAACTCTGTTCATGTAACGCAGAAACGCATCTGTCTTCTTCCTGTATCCTTGAGGGGTCTATAAGAATCTGAATGCTCTTCAGTCGACTTGAATCTATCGGAAAAGCATGTTGCTATCTACTGTCTATGCCGTGCTTTTGGAATAGAGGTTTGTTTGCTTTCATATATCTCAAGGGAAATGTTCAACTGAAGCCTCTCCACGTATCGAGGCAGATTATGTTTCAGGATAAAAAGACCGTCCCGTAACAAGGCGCCTGTCCACTTTGCTATCCATCTGATCCCCAGATTAGTTAGAAATTTAACTCAGTTTACATTACGTTTGCACAACACTTCTCTAATGTCTACGGGTTAGCTTTCATATAGTGCACATCGGCTTGAATCTCAGGTCTGGCAGGGCAACTACAGGCAGAGACAGGAAGTGATTTATCATATGTTATAGTTTTGTACAAATTTGACTGACATTTCTAATGTCATTAAGGTGCTTGAAGAGTCGGCATGGAAACAATCTTTAGCCGTTTTTCCACCGTCGGGCCAAACCATTCTCATTGCTTAACGATTCCATTCCGTGCCGATCCGGTTTAGCCGTTACGGATATGGTTTCATTTTCCACCGTGGTGGGGCTGATAAGAGCTCTTTTGAATGTAGTACAAATGTGTCATTTGTTGCCTTCGTATCACAAGAGTGTACAGATGGTATAGACCTTATTCAGAGCAGCGCCATGACGGGTATGCAAGCGAGGCTGTGAGGGATAAGACTTACTGTGTTTTCAATGGCATCCACTGTAAAAAGCTGCATAAAGCTCCTAGATCTCTTATAATTTTACACAACTCATGTTGTCTGGGGTGTTGTGTCCACTGAAATTTCTCGGAAAGATATTTTTTGCAGTGTTTCGTCAGCAGAACAATCCAAAAACACATTAAATAACAGTACAGCCAAATGTGGTGCTGTGAACAAGGTCGATGAGATGGAGACTGATCAGAAATTTCTTTTAATGTTATTGTTAACTTTGCTCAAATAGCACGCTTGGTCAGCTACAGAGAAATGGGTAGTCAGGCAACAAACAAGTGACCAATCCTGAGTGGCGACGTCACTACATGCATTGTACCTGCGCGGTTAGCCAACCGCGTTGAAAATTCTGAAACGAGAACGGTTTGTAATCGTGCCGTACCGAACCAAGCTGAAGTGGAAATATACCTTAATATTACCGTTCTTAGAACCGTTCGGCCCAAGCAGCTTTTGTTAGTGATCCAGCCACTATTATTTGGGTCTGTTTCATTCCTAATAAAATAAAATAAAATGTTAAACTTTAAAAAAAAAATTGTATTGTATTGATATTGTATTTGCAATATCTGCCAACAGGGGCTAACTGGAAAATTCTAAACAGCTCAACCTTGACTCCTTGGTCACACATTTCCTATGACTAACATGCTAATTAGTTAGCCTATTAAGCTATCATATCCAGCAGAAATTACACTTTAAATTGCGTGTTATATGGTAAAATGTATATGCTAGTTCCATGTACAAGACTAAAAATGAAGTTTAAGTGGCAGTGTGAATATGTTTATTATTATTATTATTTTTAATTTATTTTAATATTTACATTTATTTTAATAAAATAATTTTTTTAAATTAATTTTAGATAACAAAGATTCAATAACCTCTTCAACTACAAGAAATATATTGTATTCCACTATATTAGCCACATTGAAGTACTGCTTAATTATGACAATTATGTGATTGGCTACAACTGGAAGATGTGACAGTGACTTCTAATCAGGCATTACATGCAAAGTCCCAACATCCCAAGGGGATAGAATCCTCAAGTCATTAAGGACGAATTCCAAATGACATTTTTTTCCCTCCCTTGAAGGGCGTTGTGGGAAGTGGATGCTATTCGAAGGACCATTAGTGAAGTGTACACGATGGTCACTTCAACGAATGAGTCACTTTGAAAACTGAGGTAGTTAAAAAAAATTATGCAGGCTGTCATTGTCTTTTACCATGCGCAGCACGTACGCGTCAGTTAACGTCTTGAAAACAGGTTTTAGTGTTTCATGACCTTCAAGTAGACAGTGCGGATTAGAGGTGGATCTGACCTGCCCTCGGAAAAATGGCAGGCGGTGGCAAGGAAGATGGGAAAAATTTGATTAGTTGGGACCACTGAAATGGTGACAAGGAGATTGAAGTAGATGACACGGACAATTGCTAAAATGGCAATGGGAGTAACCGAAATGGAGGGCAAGAAAGCAGATGATGTACTTTTTTCTGAACAAAGTAGATTGTGATGGGCTAATTAGTGCAGATGGGAGGTTGTCGTTCTCATGGAGCTTTGCCAAAACTCTCATTAATTGATGTTCTTTCTGTCCTGTAAATGTTGATACAATCGTATTTTATATACTTACCACTTACAGTCTCACTAGATGCCAGTGTTACTTTCTAAAGTCGATTACTAATTGAGCTTGGAAATAGGCTTAACAAAGGATTAAAAGATCTATGTTCTCTTTAATGTGACCTGGGTCCCTTAATAATTGTAGGGACCTGCTCAGGGACTCAGCAGGGCAGTCAAACGAAGAATTCATTTTACAGAACCCTAATTCACACACACAGACGCACACCAGTGTGCTAATGTGCCTTGTCAGATAGACCAGCATTAATAATACCACTCTCCATGTCTCTAGTATTCCCACTGCACCGAGTTACCGCTGTGTAATGTTACCCTTGGTGAATTACTCCAACTTTTGATGACCACATTTCATCATATAATATATTTTAAAATGTAATTTAATGATCAAAACTGAATTTTCAGCATTGTTACTCCAGTCTTCAGTGTCACATGATCCTTCAGAAATCATTCTAATATGCAGATTTTTTGCTCAGTTTTATATATATATATATATATATATATATATAGTTCAGATGCAAAAGCCTCTAAGTGCCATCTGACATTTTCTTCTAGAATGATCATTCTAGAAGAAAATTTCAGATGGCACTTAGAGGCTTTTGCATCTGAACTCTTCAATTATGAATACTTATTATTCATGCTCAATTATTAATATTGTTTCCTATTATCAATGTTAAAAAAAAACTTTTTGCTGCTTAGTATTTTTGTGGACATTTTTTTTTTCAGGAGCCTTGGTGAGCATAAGAGACTTCTTTTAAAATCTAAAACTAAATCGTAACTATTCCAAACTTTTACAATATTTAAAAAAATTCAAAATAAATATGTTTTGTTTGTTACTAAAATATAAAATTATGAATGTAATTTATATAATTGTATGTAGATTTGTTTCAATTGTCATTTTAAAATGCTTAATACATAGTATATATTCTCCACCAATATCACAAAAGGCAACCTCAGCAAAAGAGCTTATACATATCTCTTGCTCACAAGGGTGCTAGTGTTGCATTTTTTAATCATTTATTGTAACCGTCCTAATCTTAAGAGGGAGGAGAAAGAGTTTGAAAGTGTTTAACGAGGCCAACAGGGTTATGTAAATCAGTTTTTCTTTTTTTTGGTGCGCTGATTTGTTTTATTCACACTTTTGAGTTTGCACATTCATCTCTGTGCTGATTACAGTATTTACTTAAATCAAAGACCGAAACTCAGCAAAGAAAGAGGTCAGATGTAACAAAAACAAGCACAAGCAATAAAAATCATTATCCATTCAAGATATCCCATGCATGCAAAGATCAGAGACATTAGAAGTACCAAGTTGTGACTGATCCCCTGAGAGTGAACGCATTAGAAAGCCAAATTTAATATCGATTACCATATACACGTCAATTCACCTGCCAGATTCAGATGACAGCTGTAACAGCTTCATGAAGTTCAAACATGATATTGATCGACTGTTATGAGAATGAAAGCTGTGACAAGTAATTGTCTTGCAGGTGTTTTACAAGTGTGACCACCAATTATTTTCCCACTAGAGTGTAGGATCGATATCGATATAAATATATATTAAGCGCAATTATTCAGGTATAGGCTGCGAGGCAACCGAACAAGAGTGTGTTTGCCCCATATTTTAGCCTTAATCACCTTGAAGACAGTTATGTTGCCATCAGCCGTGCTTTAGGACTTCTAGATGTAGACACAAACAATTTTCTGCACAGACCAGCATATTTCAGTTGAATGAGTAAGACACAATGAGAGCACTACTGAATCCACTGCCCTGGGAGAGGGGAGTCTATACTGTATCTAATTGAAATGGCAACCTGAGAGAGAAATCAATGGTTGCAGGCAGTGTAACAGGAAATGCCGGCCACTGGGTGTTGAGTTTATTATTAGGTTACATCACAATCTGATAACCTCTTGCTTTTTTTACTGTTCTATTTGCCTTTAAATCCGCTACACGCTGGAGGCAAGTTTTTAGAGTGTACGGAGATGTCGCATTGGAGCGTATACTGGAAAAGACAACTTACACTAATGGAGAATCAGACTCGCATCACTGACACAAATAAAGGTCTTGAAAAAGCTCACAGAAACAAACCAAAAAAATTATTTAATTTTTTGTCTAAACTTGAAAGGGTTTTTTATACTATCTGCTGAGTTACTACAATATGGATGTTAGGTTAAAATATGCTTTTATGTTTTCAGACCTTTACTTTGGAGCCCTATGGGTTTGTCGTCTTTTTGTGTCTGGACCATCTTTGTAGGCCTTTAAGCAAAAGAGTGAATTAGTAGGAGTGCATTACTGCACAATAAGGTCTGTGTTTGTTCTGGACTGACTGACTGCATTATTTCCAGAGAGAGATTTGGGCCAGTGTCATGTTTTTGCAATTTTGTATATTAGTTTTTCATGGTTTCAAGCTTCATGCCAAAATCTGGGTCAATTAGAAACATTCATCTCAAATTAAAATAAAAATTTACGTTTATTGCCAATTCAATTAGACTCCTCTGCTAATGGGGCTCAAGTCACATTGAATCCAGCTTTATTTGTTCCAATTTGGTTATTTGCTGGTGTGAATGCATACCAAAGACTCTAAAAAAAGATATGAACGACGCACCTTCACTCTCTTCCATTGTAAAGGAGTGAAGCTGCCATTCCTGCCAATGTCCAAATATGGCACTAACATCTTGGAGCCCGAGGGCCCTATCATACACCCGGCGCAAGTGCTTTTTGATAGTTTTTGCGCTTTAACCTTGCGCACAAGCAGATCCGTTTCTTTGCTAGAGAAGCGTTCAGTTTTTCCGCTTGCAAATTCGGCCATGTAAATACCGAATCCCCCATTGGCGCGAGTGCAACTGTTTTTTAAAGGGAATGGAAGTTGAGATTCTGATTGGTTTATTGCACTTTATGCCCAAAACATTCAGAGAATAGGGACAACCCTTTTAGACCATACATTGACTATTTTTCCCTATGTTAAACTAGCAGGGCCTAAATAGTTCCCAGAGTGTGCGGAGTAGTGAGCGTGAAGTGGAGCCACGGTATCAAGGCCACATTCCCTCATAATCAGTTAGTATAGTTTACTGCAGTACAACTCTTTATATCAGTGTGAAATAAACAGTTATTGAAATGTAGAAATTAAAGTTGCAGCTCCAATCTCCTCCCGAAAATCCTGAAAAAAGTCAGTTTGTGTCTCAGTGACTACTTTGCTCAGAGAAGCTGTCAATCATGAAATCCTGTTTTTTTTTATCTTTGTCCTGGTTTTATAGTATCAAATAACTTACTAAAACCAAACTCATTTTAAAGAACGAACACTTTGACTTACATCAGCGTGATTAAAAACTACCTACAATGACAGAAACCATCTTTGGAAAAAATAATTTGAAGTTTAATTTGTTTTAGTTTGTCTCACATCCCTTTAGATTATATGATGGGGTTTATGAGCTATTCTGCATCCAGCCACCTTGGGGCGATCGAAACATTTTGGTTTCCCTTGTCAGGACTTGTGCGGCACACTTGATACATACATGTATGGCAAGCAGCAGCTTGTGTTGAACCTATTGTCAACCTATTGTATAAACATTGCAACACAATGGCTTTAGGCTCAACAATTCTAGTGTGTCATTTAGGAGACTGAGACGTGCCAATAGAAAGCTCCAATTCCAAATGTCGGTTTTAGTGATTTAAACCAACGATGGTTCTCATTCCTGGGCAGGTCTATCGCTGGATGAATTTGAACTGCAGTTGACCCTTGAATTGCATCTGAAATTGGAAGCAGCCTCATTCTTGCTTTTACTTATCTAACGATTCTGATGATTGATAGCATGATTATCTAGAGGCTTGAGTCTGAAGAAACAGTTCATGCAAAATGTATGGATTCAACATTTTAGTGCATGTGCACTAAAACATGTGATAGCACATTTATATAACATTTAATCATGATAGCTTTGTGTGAAGAACAGACTGATAATCTTTTCTTAGCTGCTGGCTGCTGCAAATTAATCACTGAGTCAGTGAGTTGAACCTGAGAATCAGATTAGTCTCATTTGTGAATTGAAGCTATGACAAAATAATCACCTCGTTTTGTATGGCTTTAGACTTGCAATAGAGCACACAGTCCAAAGCTCCAGTCATCCCAATTTCTCCTTTTGTGTTTAATGAAAGAGTTAAATGTTTTTGGAATGAAATGATGACGGAATTGTCATGTCAGGGTGAAGTATCCCTTTAAATCAAGAATAAACTTATGATCAGTACAGAAGCAATGCCATGACAACAGGATTGCTAAGACATTGCATCTTGTCTCATGGGAAAATGCATAAATAAAAGTGTGAAATGCTCTGGTTTTGCTTCCTTTCTTGAGACTAAGAAAACTAAATCTTTAAAAGCAAGTCAAAGACCTGATGCTTAAAATATTTCAAACACGGTAAAATCCATTACCGTTTCAACATGTGGAAAAACTTTTGTTACATTTTTGATCATTTTATATAATGCAGTGTGATTTTTATTTATTAATAAATACCTTGGGCCTGGACACCTAGGTCTTTCATGTTTAAATGCATTTTTACGTAAAATATTTATTGGGTAAAACGCAGACCATAAGCAATGGAATATTAATATATTCACGTTATTTAAGGGAAAGGAAAAGTTGGACCATAACCTACATGTATTTCTACTCTCATTCTGGATGTAACAAGATTTAGAGTATTCATTCACTCCTAGAATTTGAATGAGTTTGCGCACAAAGACATTATTAATTAAAATATTCCTATTTAAACAGCGTAGCCTTGCTGTTACATAATAACGACTTGCCCCAACCCTGCTGATCCATAGCAAGAACATGATCACTAATGAGCTTATGGAAATCTAAAGTTCTGGGTAAAAAAGCGCTTTCAGCTCTTAATGAATATACCGAGAGCTGAATTATGATTTTAAATTTAAAAAAGTACTGCCATATATTCCTCTGCCGTTGATAAACTCAATAAAGTAGCTGCTTTCCCATGTGTGCAGTTAACAGTGCTTGGAATATTGGCATAACAAAGACCATTTATCAGCTCCAGCGTCTGAACATTGCACCCGTCAACTAGAGCCAACCGTAAATACTGTAGTTTTTGTGATAACAGTGATAAGCCAGCGACAACGCAAAGCTTTCACTGTGACAAAAGAGCGCTGTTAATGCATGACAAATTACAGATTCTGCTTCACCGTACTCTTGATTGTTATGAATTACTTAAGAGCCGTGACTTTTCGAGGCACCTATATTCATTTCCGCTGTCACAAGAGCAAATAAGCCAACAGTTTAGCTCTCTTTTAACAACTGCCATCTATCATTACTTGTGTGTGGTAGTTTGAGTGCCTATGAATCAGGGGCAGTTTCATGAGGCAGAGGAGCTCAGAGTGATCTGTGACACTCAGACACAGTGTCGAAGCCTTGCAGGCTGACTGTTAAGAGCAGGCGCATACCCCCTCCGGCGACTTGTGAACTGTCATTCTTCCTGATGGGCCAGCTGCCCTCTCTCTAGTGATAAAGTCAACGCTGATCTGCTGACTAGGAGTCGATCGCCATCCGGCTCCATATAGATTTGCAGTTTTCTAGCTACGCAAACACGCAGAGAAAAACGTTCCGGAGCAGCGCTCCAAAAATGCCTGACAAAACCGAAAACAATGTGCCTGTGTTTGCAAATGCGCGTGTATTTATGCTGCTGTTGACATTTAGAGGGGCATTTTAGCACTTAGTGCCATGCTGAGATCTAAACGTGTCTCAGTTTGGCAGAGAAAAGGGGCTTTTGTGAATTTCTTTTTTTTCATGTCTAGAATTTGCTTCATCTGAGCTCATTTATGATTTTCTCATGACACGTATAGGGCTGCTAATCAATTCTAATTTCTAATCAAGTTAATTGCATGTACAGTTTTTGAGTTTTCTTCATTTGGAGGCAAAATATTGATATTGTAGTACTGAGCAGATGAAAACATTTAAATTAATAAATGTAAATGTAATGTAAATGAAAACATCGTTGGAATTCACAAACTGTACAGATCAGGTGGCATTATTAATTGTTACTTGTGTCATTTTCTTTAATTAATTGCACTAAATTAATGTGTTAAATTAACAGACTCTTGCACAGGCTTCTGTGGGCTCCAAATTTTGCGTTTGTAAAGAAGGCAAAAATCACAGCGGGATAAATGGATGGAGGACCCACTGAGAGAGAGCATAAAGGCATATTACTGTACAAAAGGTATGTGACAAGAACACAATAAAAACAATGATGAATTCAGCACATTGGTCAGTCTTTCGCTTTTTCCTGGGGAAATGTCTGGGGTGGCGTGACCTTCTATGAATTAGAATAACTGTTCTGTACCAAAGTGTAGAAACCACAGAAAATGGCTAATTGTGGAGGCACAGATTTAATTGCCCGTCCAGAGGTCAAGAAGGTGAAGGTGGCCTGAAACAACTGTAAAGAAAATATGACTACTAGACTCTGGAGGGCAATCTAGTGGCTGCAGTATTTCAGCAGAGGCATTCAGCTCTCTCAAATGATTTGTGGTAATGAGGGGGGAGTGCCTTAACAATAAGAGTGGCAATATCCAAAGAAAATGTTCATTATATTTATAACTACATTCCAGTGTTATATATAACAGTCAGCTACTAAAGCCAAGATATACTGTATACACTACCGGTCAAAAGTTTAAAACATTTGTTACTAGGGTTTGAAGAAAAAAAAACAAGGCTGCATTTATTTGATCATAAACATAGTAAAACATAGTAATATTGTGAAATATTATTACAATTTAAAGCAACTGTTTTAATATTTTAAAATATATTTAAAATATCGTCTGTACTGGACACATTTTCCAGTCACATTTTCCATTGATACGTCAGAAATCATTCTTATATGGTGATTTGCTGCTCAAATTTTAAGTTTGCGAGTAGAATGCTACATTGTTGTAACCTCATATGACCTCATAATGTTGCATGTTTAATTTTTCAATCCAAATCTTGGATTAACACACCTTAAATTTTGCTATAAAAGATGCTTAAAAATCTCAGCTGACATTTGCTACAGTGGCAATGAAAGGCCAAGTTGTGCATTGCCAAGTTGTGCAAGTGCGTTGCATTGTGGGATACAGTATCCTGCTGGAATTGTACTGTGTGTAGAAGTAGTATGGTAGGCCTACATAGGGAATAGTAATAGCTTCCTATTCATAGCCTTTGCGCATGAAAGAGGGAAACGCAAATATTGCTTATGCATTGTATGTTAAATTTTCCATTTGGTTAAACCACACTGCAACTGGGATATTTATTTCATTCGATTCTTCTCTGTATGGTTTTTTAAATGACAGTGGTGACATGCTATTACACCAACATTAAGTAATAAGTAATTTTCAAGGGAAGATTTGACCCAGCAACAAATAGATCAGCAACAATCATGCTATTAATGCGTCATCTAGAGTGGTTCAATTTGCAGTCAAATAGATAAGTAAGAATGTATGGTTTAGACAGGCTGAGATGGCCCCCGAAGCTAATCACCATAATTAAGCAGGTGGTATTTTCTCTTGCCAATATTTCACTGACATCAGCCACTGAGAGCTCTAGAGCATCGAGGCAACTCTGAATAATTGACGCCGCTTGTGAGCATTCATAATTTATGCCTTTATCCATCTGAGAAAGATAGCAATGCAGTGTCGTTGAGGAATTCTCTAACATTGGGATTTTTTTCCATTTATATTTTTCTGGATTCTGTTTTTTAATGGTTTAAGAAATCAAAAAGCATGTCTAATTAATTAAAAATCATTTTAATTTTAACAATTTAACAACAATTTATTAAAGGTTTAACAAAAATTACATCTTTAGGGCCCTATGAAATACATTAAATTTTTTACCAAATTCATTTTTTTCTGTTTTAAGTTTTATGGATTCCATTTTAATGGTTTATTTCATTTTAATAATCAAAAACCATATCTAATTAATTGAATTCATAAAAATATGTATATATTTTTTTCATTTCTATGATTTTTTTTTCTGGCAATATAATGAAGGCATAAAACATTAATTTAATTTATCTTCTAATCATATGAAATTAAACACTTTTTGTCAAACAAATTGCTGCACAGCAGAGCTTTACTGTTAAATTAAAACATTATTTTCAAAATATTATTGCAAAATTGTGAATAATCCTTAAAAAGGATTGTTTTAATAGCAATGTCTTATTATTATTACTGTTAGTGTTAATACTACTTTGAGACAGCTAAATTCTACTGTACAACAGTAATATATTTCTGTCACAATATCTTCAAGTTAAACCGAACTTTTATTTTGACGGGGCGCCTTGAAGACCTTTTGAATTTCTGTGCGTTTACGATATAACGTTAGTTTTTCTCAAATGAAACTGTAATGCTCATGAAGTGACTCTGGGGATGAAGTTCATGCATTCATGTCCTTATATAGTAAGGCAGCAGAGGCTGAAAACACTGCGCGCGTCACACGTGCTTCATTGTGTGTGTGGTAAATGAAACCTCACGTCTGCGCCATTCATTCACACATAGACACAGAACATGCAGGATTCATAATGAAATTTTTGCGGTTTAATATTCATAGACACTAGTCTATATCGCGATTTTTATTTATTCATTAACATTTTTTACAAATTCTGTGAAAACTCCGCGTTATACAGTAAATTCCGTTTTTATGACCGGATTCTGCGTTTCCGCATCGCAGAAATCATAGTGCCCTAGGTTTGTCCCACACATATTGTTAATGGCAGCTTTTATTGCCTCCACAGCCACCCTATTTATCAAAGGGTTGTAGCAACAACTCGTACTACAGTAGTAAAATGCAGATTCAGATGAGCTAAATGAAGTCACATTCCTTTGGGCGTTATTCATTGTAGCACAGTCGGTTCGTTGTTTTCCATCCTGATTTCCATTATGCTTTTAATGAAATTAAATGAGATTTTTGCAGGGGAAACAAAACAGAGGAGCTAACAAGTGTTTCCGTAAGCCATTGTTAGGCTATCTATCGATCCTTTAGGGTGCTATCATGTTGACTGTTCCTTCAGGATCTTAGCAATTTCTTCAGTGTAGCCGACTGTAAAACCATCACTCATAGATGGTCTCTAAACTCTGTGTGGATGATTTGACATTTCTCACTGACAGTGCTGATTAACATATCGTTGTTGAATATGTCTCTAATTTCATGATTAATATTCTTTAAACAGAGGGGGAGGAGGAGGAGGGGGAGGAGGAGGAGGAGGGGGAGGAGGAGAGGGAGGGTGGGGGGTGATAAGAAAGAAGTTGTTTTTGGAAAATTTCCAGCCCAACTGGTTCAAACAGTGTAAAAATGGCAATTTGTTTAAGGCGATTAAAACTCAAGGCATCTTTTCTACAATATTAGGGCCTAATGCGCTGTACTGGGGATTTCTCCAAAAGTGACCCAGACAATATAAGCAAACACGCTCAGAATATAATAAATATTGGAACTAAGGATTACTTTAGTATATTTATGCTCCCAAATAACCGGAACTTAAGCTCTCCTGTCTATACTGTCCGGAATAGCTATCCTATCTTTTAGAGGTCTTGGAAAAAACAAACTGATGATGAGTCGATTCTGTTTAGATTGCTTGGTTTCGGCTCCATGCAGTGCCTATATCCGAAAACCTTCTTTAAACCTTCGCTTCGATAAGCTCCTCTCATGCTGTCAGCCTTAACAAGTGACATGTTGATCAGCTTGAAGAAGATAATTAACTGACAAAGCCTCGCTACCTTTTCCAACCAGGGGCCCTTCCTAACTCATACATTTTACCTCTGATCAGAAGTTTGACCTTTTCCAAATGATATTCCCAATTTCCAATTCATCACTTCGTCCGCCTGAATTACCCAGTGCTGTGCTACACGAGAGCCTCATTACTGTAGAAATATGTAGAAGGATCCGCTCAGTCAAGCATCGGGAGTTCGGTCCAAAAACGAATCGTATAATAATTTGATTGACCAAGGAAATGCCTTAAGGAAACGCCATGGTGACTGTATTCCCATGAGACCAGAGATGCTAAAAGAGATAAGCATGACTAGATGCCATTTTCCAGTGTGCAAAAGAGCACTAAATCTACAAAGGTCAGGACTGAGTGATGGATATATTAAATAGAGATCTGAGGCATGCTGGGAAATATTATTCACGGTGAGTCAGTGTCTTCAGCTATAGAGCAAGATCTGCTTATTAATGAACCGACTTTTTATTTGACGTATGCGTGATAAATGCTGAATTTTTTAAGGGTGTGCCACTTCCTGATTAATTAACCATATGGTATTTCATGCAAACAATTACTGTTTTATATACAGCTTTTCAGCCCATATGGATGCCTGTTGGAGGAGGCTTTTCAGAATTGCACAGAAGCGTCATGTGAATTTGGTTTCGAAGTGGTTCTCAGCTGGTGATTCAATATGTTCTGATAAGGTCAAAACAAAGCTAAACGTAAGTGATTAAATGCAACAAACCATATAATCGTGCATTTAAGAGAGGAGAGAACGCTTCCTACATGGTTGTCGATGTCAAAGGCTGTTTGTCCAGCCTGATCTCATAAGAATTTGTAGCTATTTGTTCATAATGTTTTTGTCTAAATTTTGTATGTTTGTAAATAAGCTGAAATGTACACAATGCACTTACTAACAGCATCTCAAACATATTTAAATATATTTGTGTACCCTAATTTCCTATGTGTCTGAAAACAAAGTTATATGTAAGTGTGTGTGTGTGTATGTATATATATATATATATATATATATATATATATATATATATATATATATATATATATATATATATATATATATATATATATATATATATATATATGAAGAGTTCAGATGCAAAAGCCTCTTTCATTTTTATCAAGTTCGTATATTTAAGTTCAATAATTTCACTTAAATGGCAATGCAAATTACCTATTGTCATTTAAGTGAAATTACTTAACTTAAATATACAAGCTTTATAAAAATGATCATTCTAGAAGAAAATTTCAGATGGCACTTAGAGGCTTTTGCATCTGAACTCTTCATATATATATATATATATATATATATATATACACACACACACACACACACATACACATACACATACACACACACACACACACACACACACACACACACACACACACACACACACACACACACACACACACACACACACACACTTACATATAACTTTGTTTTTTATTTATATATATATATATAAAATTAACATGATTTTTTTAAATACTGTTTCAGTCACAATATACTATTATATAGATATTTATCATTTGTTTTATTTTTGGGAAATTTCTAATACAATCTAGGCTTTTAGACCAAGTAATCCATTTGTGAATGGAAGTCACTATAGAGGCATTGTCATTGATGGCAGAATAGATTGTCACACTGTCAGACTGAGGGAAGTTTGGCCAATGCACCAGCAGATTTCTCAATTAGCTCACGGCCTTCAAAAAGGGTAGATTGAGTTTCTAAACGCCTCTGTGAGCATCAGAGATGCTGCAGTTTTGTGAATGGGCTTGTCATTCGGTATGGCTAAAGAGTCATATGCCAATATACAATGACCAACGCTCCTCGACCTGATTATTTGGGCAAATATTCACTGAAAATTGAGCCATGCTTATGAATTTGTCACAATGGCTAGACTGTAACACTATTTGCCTGGCTAGAATGTGTCCCAATCTGTTTTGTTCAATAATTACGCAGCGTTTTCTGTCATTCTGTTCTCACAGCTCAGCCATTTGCTGCCCTGCTCAGCTGACAGTAACAGATGTGAAAATTGCATCGACTATCAGTGTAAACAACAGCTGATACCAATTGAGAAGCCGTTAGATATGGAAGAAGAATATTTGTTTCGAATGAGTTTGTCCACAAACCTCTTCTGATTCGCCCGATGCCACCGGCACCTGATGCAAATAGCATATTTCTTGCATTTTGCTCATTCATTGACGCATGGAACCGCAGTATTTAGATGTTATCATTTATACAAATCATTCACTCTATCTAATGACAGCAAACAATGCAATAAAATAGTTGCTTTTGATATACTTAAAGGACTAGAATAAGCACACCTTGCAAATGGCTATTTATCAGAGAAATGCTACTTCTGACCTTTGCTTAAAACAGTCAAACATAATTATGCAAACGTGTTTATACGCACATGGCTTGCAGCAATGCATAGGAATAGTCACATTAATTTCATACAAAGCTGCCGCCTATGATTAGGTGCCCTTCACCTTGAACGTATGTTTAATAAATCTTATTTTAAATTACTTCTGACATGCACATGTTAGGAGAAGCAACAGCTGTAACCTTTGGTTCTCTCCTCAAGAACTCCTCGGAGGTTTGGAAACAAAGAAAAGAGATTCATCACAATCCTCTTTCTGTCCCCCGTTTCAGCATAGAATATTAAATAAATCTTTGTTGGAGAAATCAGCAGGGTGACTTGAACCATTTCAATGACATTTACAAATAATTCAGCAATGCCAAGGTTTAGTATAGGATCAAATCCGGCGTATAAACAAGATTTTTTTTCATTGCTGATGTTTTTCTTAAACATTAATGTAGATTTTATAGTTTTACAGCTGTTGGTTTTGCTGTGGAAAATAACAGCCTTGAAAATGCCTTTGTGTCATCCAGTGTCAGTCAGAAAATCTCAGCAATATTTTGAGTCTTCATTACTTTGTGTGCACACGTCCATCCGCGCTTGTCACATTCGATGCCTTGTGAGTTAGCTTCTTCTCAGTTGAGTAATGCTTTAAGTTATTGGCCCTGACAGAATTTGTATACATATATTTAAGCATATCTCTGGTTGAAAACATCAACATGTGCAGCAAATATATCAGCGTCGCAGATCTTCTTGTGGGCCTTTTTTATGTAAATGTTTACTTTTTTTTTTTTTTGCTGAGAAAAGGCCTGCAATACTTTGTACATTTACTTTGGCTTTTTTATTACTATTATAATATAAATAAAGTATAAAAATACTTAATATTTAATTTGCTACTACATTGATGAAAAATGTGAAGACTAAATTCCATTGTTTTAACTGAATTTGTTAGTATTTATGGTAATATGTAACCTGGTCAGGAGCATATTCGTTTCTGCTGTGGTACTATCAAAAATCATAAAATTCTACTGGTTTTGGTCTACACTACAGCTCTGTTTCTTGTACAGGTGTGTGTGTGTGTGTGGTCCTTATGGAAGTCATGCTCCCTCTGCAGGTGTGGGTATTTCCCATCCAATGCAATTTTTAGAAAGATAAAGATAGATCACAAGATGGTGAGAAAAGAGCAGATTCATATTTTCTGTGAAAAATGTTACTTTTAAACTAAAGAATTTCCAACTAACTAAGAGGCAGTCATTTGGTTATCATTTTTAGAGATTACATTTGCTTTTCTGCAACACTGTGTGCTTGTTGAGATGTCTTGCCAAACGAAACCTAGGCATGGATTTCACATGGTTAATACCACAAATTTGCTTTTTGATTACCTAAATAGTATGAATCTTAATTTATTTTTTTATTTTTTTTAATCCTAAAACTTTTCAGGTTTAAATCCCAGATTTGTCAATGTGGTGTCAGATGTTTGGATCCCAATATAAACATTATATCTGCATCCATGTAAAAGGTAAATATTTCACCATGCACCGCTTTGCAAATTGCGCATAAAGTTGAACTAATGAACTAAATGTGCAACAACATCATTTTCACTCACTGAATGCCAGCATTGCGTGACCATCCAAAGGCAAGAGCTGCTTTTCAAAACTCTTGTATGAAGAGCAAGCACCCTTGCTACCTAGAGGCATTACTAGCACGCATATTCTACATCTATATATAGCTCTTCATTAAGGTGCTATATTATGTACATTCAATTTGAACATTTACATTTAAATTCATGAATTAGATTTCATCAATAATTAAATATGTAATTTGACATTTATTTCAAATGGCATTTTTATTCTTATTTAAGGTAAATCCGTCAAAACTAGAAATGTATGGCCAATATTCAGCATTATGTAATTATATGAATTCCTAATTCCAATGTCCACCTGAAACCAAATGTAAAAACATGAGTTGCACAGTGAGTTAATTGCAGCTTTGTGTGTGTGTGTGTGTGTGTGTGTGTGTAGATAAGCAGGTTTCTAATATTTAATAAAATTGTATTTAAAACATGCTGAATTGAATCACAAATGATATGGTTCATGCTTATTTTTTAGATATTCTCTATAAAAAAATAGTACTAGCCTATGTCAAGGTGGACGATGACTGACTTGCTGTCTGTTTTGGTCTGAAAAAGAGCCTCTCATTCTGTCATTGTTTAGACTCATATTTTGTTGTCCTCTACGCAGATGAATTTATGATCCCTTTTAATGGAGCCATACCGCTGGTATTTTGTCTGCAGAGAGTGGGCTTAAAAGCCAGAGTGTTCACAATAGCCAAGTTAATAAACTTGTATAAATTACATTCTTGGTGGTGCAAGCCATCCATTATTCTACGCCTGACATTAGCTTAATGTATTCCGAGCATCACCAGCGATCCATTTTATGGTGATTGCTTAAGTTTCACATCACGCCTGATTTGTGTGTCTGTTGTTCGGTGTAGTCCGTGTATGAATTCTCAACACGATTCACTTGGGGAGATCCTTAAGGGGTTAGTTCACCCTTTTTCTGTCATAATTTACTCATCCTCATGTCCTCAGTTTTTCTTCAGAACTCAGATGATGACATTTTGAAGGGCTTTTGAGATATTCTGAATTATTCAAAAGTATCTAAAAAGTAATCCATATGATTTGTTGTATTCCAAGCCTTGTTGTGTGACAAACATGTTGAAACTGAAGCTGATAATCTGATTTCTTCCACTTTAGTGGACCATTGTGACCGGTTCAGTGAGTCACGTGAGCTGAGGTCAAGAATAAAAATAGTGCATGAATCATTGAGAGGGTTTTGAGAAGCGAATCATTTGAACCAATGAAAAGATCGAACTCGAAATATTGACTTATTCATGAGTCAGACACATAAACTGAAAAAACACACAACAAAAACACACAAAGTGTCTCCACTTCCTTCCACTGTAGAAAAATGAAGCCAAAATATCCCAGAAATGGTTGTTGGGATAACGTCATTTGGAGCCTTTCACATTTTTATAACATCAAATAACTAACTAAAACCAAACTTAATGAAAAAAATGAACACTTTAACATACATCAGCGTATTAAGAACCACCTAAAATGACAGAAACCATCTTTGGTAAAAACTTTTGGATTTTTTAGTTTGGCTTGCATCCCATTCAATTACATGGGGTGGGGTTTATGGGGTTTATGACCTATACTGTAGCCAGCCACCAGGGGCTGATCGAAATGTTTCATCAGATATTTTTCATGATCTCAAATGAACATGCCAAAGAAATATCATATCAGCCACTTTAATGGTACTTTTATGGTGCTTTTTGTATTTTTGGAGGTTTTCTAGCTAGTACATTCTCCAGAAATTCACTTTTTGCGTTTCACAGAAAAAGTACACTCATAATAGTTGGAAGAGACATGAGGATGAGTAAATAAAGCAGAACATTTTACTTGAGGTGAGCTACTCCATTAAGAGACTCTTGTCTCTTTAGTGTTCCTGCAAGCTAGTCTGTGAAAGTGTGGTAGTTGTTGACCAGTTTGTTGTTGCTTTCCACACACATCTCATTTCTGAACAAACTGTCCTCATTCCTGCGGTCTTGAGTGTACCACCTGTGGATGTGTAAGAGAGAGCTTGGTAGGGGATGTAGTCTGGGATGATGGAGCGTGTTATAATCTGTCAGAGGTGAGCTCAGAAGCAGCAGGGGTTTTGGGGAATTGTGTACTTCAGTGCCTGATTCTGAATAGGATATATGTTTCTGTCTCCTCCTACAGATTCCCCAGATGAGTTATGCCTCCACTGCTCCTGAGCTGAGCGACAATACCCGTTATGACTTCTTCTCCCGCGTGGTACCGCCGGACACCTACCAGGCACAGGCTATGGTGGATATTGTCAGCTCCATTGGCTGGAATTACGTCTCCACGGTGGCGTCGGAGGGGAATTACGGAGAGAGTGGCGTAGATGCCTTCATCCAAAAATCCCGGGAAGAGGGTAAGAGAGTGTTTGCAATCAATTTGGGAATGTTTTTGAAATTTGTTTACCTCAGCATCGAATTTTGTCTTGCAGCATAGACTTTATTGTATCTTATTATGGCCAAGAACTGCCCACTCAGACAGGAAGAG